>NW_027510595.1:1535000-1710000 GCF_048772815.1 Callospermophilus lateralis | reverse complement strand
TCAGTCTCTAAGGGGAATCATACCAGAGTTCAAGCCCAGGTGGACAAAGTCATCTCTTCCAACCACCACACAAATGACCACAGTTAAAACCAAAACACTCCCATATGGCCCTCATCTTCTTTTATATAGACACTCATCATAACCACTGGCTGGAGGTTTCCATGAGGTGCGCAGACCAAGACAGTGTCCAAAATATGTTCCCTTTCCTCTCATTTGCCTAAAGTCAGGGTGGCCTGGACACTTGCTGTGAACCTGGAGTAATCAAATACTCCTGTCATTAATTCAGGTCCACTTCTCCAATTTGAGGCCAACTGACCGTGGGGTTTAGAATCTTTATTTGAATTGGAGTCATGGAAAACCCAAGCACCTATTGCCTAGCCTCTGTAAGTTGGAAAAATTCATTTCACTCAAAGAATCCCTATTCTCACTTGATGGAGGTCAGGAACCTTACAGAGGAAGGCGACAGACTTCATCCCAAAGACTGCTCTTTCAGCCATTTTGGTTTGGGATGCACACATGGGAAATTTCTTAAATCCATCAGGTGTTGAGAATCTAAGCCACAGCCTCACACAGGGCCAAGGGGCTGATTCAGACAATCCCTTTCCAAAGCAATTAAGCAAAGAGCCACAGGTATACCCATTCATTTCCATTTGAAAACTGTTTTCTTCAGGCTTCACAAAGGGATGGCCTGAGTCAAAGACCTTCCTGACATTCAGTGCAACAGAACAATAGGTAAGCAAAAGGCCCAAAGCAGGGTTTCTCCACTGAGACTTTCCTGGTCACACTGATATCTGAGTTTTCTGAGATGCTCGCCATTCACTTCAGCTATCCAGTTCATGGCCATGTTACAGAGTTTGGAGGGGGTACATATCTTGGACACAAAACCATGGGCTTATTCTGGAGAGTGGCCAGAATTCAGGAAGAAAACAGGAACTTAGAAAGATAGTAGGTGTTGCCCATCCATAAGGCAAGCTACAGTCCATTCATCAATTTGGCTGGATAAATGCTGTGAAGCTTTCTACTAGATAGGACACATCCATTGATGCATTTTTTTTAATGTCTACAACCCCGGACACAATGTGATACACAGACATAGAAACACTCGCCTTGTCAAACGACTTACTAGAAACAGTCCACTCCAAACTAAACAAACCTACTTTTCTACCTATTCTAAGAACATGACACAAGACCACAAACTCATAACCACAAAAAAAAGGCACCTCCTTCGCCCAGGTAGGTCTGTGACTATCCGGAGTGTCCTCTGACTTGTGGGCCAATAATGTTCCCCCGAAATGGCCTGTCCTGTCTTAGATCTGGTCTCCTTGGCCAACTCCGTGAAGTTGTCAGGAGCCAGCGGTGAGCCTCTACTTGCTTTCTCAGGAAAAGCTCTGCTTCAGAGCTTTCTTGCATTTGGCCTTCCTCACATCTGTAGGTACCAAGAAAGACTGACTCTGTCTTTGTAAATCCAAACAAGTGAGACCACTGGGGCTGGGACTGGGACTGGCTATGGGTGCCTGGCTTCCTGGATCCCAAGTTCAGAGAGTTCCATCACCACTGAAGTGTGATGGAACTGTTTTTAGTTCCTCCTTCAGGAACTGAATGAGGTCACTCTCTTGGCAACCACTTTGTCCAAACGTTGCTTCCAAGGTTCTCATGAGATGGAGGCTGGCCCTAATTCCTGTGACACTTTAACAAGTTTGAATTGTATATCAACCATAATCTCCCAGGAACAGATCTACACACAGGCCTGGGTTGGCTCATGTTCTCTGCTTTAAGAATAGAAGCTGATTCAGACACAACCCTTTATCCTGACAAAGCCGTTTGCCATGGAAGATGCTTTTTGCTCTCTCAGGTCCTTCATAGCTGCCTACATATTCTCCAGGGATCATTTCGCCATGGACATTTGAGGTTATCACCAGGTGGAAGATCCATTACATTCCAGTATTATAAGACCAACTCTTTCCCTGCTTTTCTGTAAAGTAAGATTGAGGGAATACTGTATGGTTAGGGTTAATAACAGGTTCGATTTGGGTTAGGAATCATTTTGCTGGGTGAATAATGGTATTGGGAACCTGCGATATTTATAACAATATAGAGGTGAAATGTATGCATGAAAACAGAAATCTAAGTATGATTTGAAGCCCAGAAGGGCATTGGGCCCTTGCTTGGGCTACTTAGCATTGAATTAACTTCTGAACAGATGTCTCAGATAAATCGATATACAATGGCATATGACCTTGTACCTTGGATGATTGAATGTAGAAAAGAACATCCAGTCAAAAAGGGATAGTCAGTAGGATTAGAAAGATAGTAGTTAGGATTAGGAAGAAGAGTGCATGTAGAATTTGCAACAAAAGTTCTTTAGCAATAGGTTTTCGGTTAGAGAATGAATTTAAATGTCAGCACATGTGAAGAGTCAGTCACAATGATGAAATTGGGAAAATATGTAGGAAAGCAGATATAAATAGAGACATTAGGTAATCAGGCAAAGTATATAGTGAGTGATAGGATTAGACATTTTCAACAGGGTTGAGGTTGAATATATTATCTTAGGAAGAAACAAATATGTAGTCACCAATAGGATTTACATTTGAGAGCATTAGGCAACCTGGACATGATATTTTTAGTAATCCATGTTCACTTTCCATTTAGGCTTTGGTACAATCATAAATGTGAACTTTGAATTCTGTGCCCAGAATATTTCTGTGATTAAATATATATATATATATATATATATATATATATATATATATATATAGATCATTTGACATGAGTATTTCTCCACCATTTTTAGGAGCAATATTGACTGACTACTACTGACTGATAGGTATAGATTCTTTATGTGATTTGGCGTCATGAGAAAACCCAAGCACCTCTTCATGGCTTGAAGAACTCATTTGACCCAAAGAGCCACAAGTGATGCTCATTCATTTCCGTTTGAAAACAGCTTTCTTCAGGCTTCACAAAGGGGTGACCTGAGGCAAAGAACTTCCTGATATTCTGGGCAACAGAACAATAGGTAAGCAAATGGCCCAAAGCAGGGTTTCTCCACTGAGACTTTCCTGATCACACTCTCCCAGCTCACGTGTAAAGTTAGATTGAGGGAAAAGTCTATGGTTAGGGTTAATAACATATTCGATTTTGGTTAGGAATCATTCTGAAGGATGAATAATGGTATTGGGAGACTGGGATATTTAAAAGAATATATAGGTGAAATACAAGTATGAAAACAGAAATCTAGGTACAATTTGAAGCCCAGAAGGGCATTGGGCCCTTGAGTCGGTTACTTAGCTTTGAGTTATGTCCTGCCCAGATGTCTCAGTTAAATCGATATTCAATGGCATAGGAACTTGTACCTTGGATGATTGAATGTTGAAGAGAACATCCAATTAAAAAAAGAAAGTCTGTAGGATTAGGAAGATAGTTGCTAGGTTTAGAAACAAGAGTGAGTATAGGATTTGTACAAAAAGTTCTCTAGCAATAGGTTTTCAAGTAGAGAGTGAATGTAAATATCAGCACATGTGAAGAGTCAGTCACAATGAGAACTGGGGAAAATATGTAGGAAAGCAGATGTCAATAGAGACTTTAAGAAATCAGGCAAAGTTTAAAGTGAGGGATAGGATGAGATATTTTCAACAGGCTTGTGATTGAATATATAATCTTAGGAAGAAACAAATATATAGTCAACAATATGATTTACATTTGAGAGCATTAGGCAACCTGGACATGGATGTTTTTAGTAATGCATGCTCACTTTCCTTTTAGGCTTTGGTACAATCATAAGAGTGACCTTTGTTTTCTGTGTCCAGAATGTTACTGTGATAAAATGTATATGTAGATTAGGTGACATGAGTATTTCTTCCACCATTAGTGGGAGCAATATTTTGAAGACGTATAAATTCGTATTGGGGGAACAAAGAGGTGTACCATGTGTCTATGAATATAGAAATAATGCATGAATAGACCATACTGTGAACAAATAATGTAACTGGTTCCAACTTTAAATAATTGATTTAATTAATATCTGAAAATGTAAAGGAAATCTTAAATTGATATACATACATTCATTATAACCAGTCATAAATCTAACGGTAATATTAGGGTTATGGTTTATCAAGAAGAATGTGTGAGTTTTGCTTCAAAAGTGATTATGGAAATCGAAAATAATGTGTTTGAAAAGAAGTCTCATGAAAAGACCAGTCAAAAAATCTGGAGGAATATATGTGTTCTGAAGCAGGAAGTGATTGAAATTGAAACAAATGCCTATAAATTTGTGAACTTGTGGATGAAATATATATCCTATGATGTGCATAAACTGAGAAAATAGTAATGTACCACTGTTGAATAAAAATGAACCGGAAAATACACATCATGTCCCATAGGAAACTACTTGCATTGATATTAAACTGGGTATTACTGTAGAAATATTAGGATTTGTATGCACCATCCACTGAAGTTATCTTTCAGTACTAGGTAACAAATATGTATTTCAGGTTGATGAATATTTCTGAGAATTATCTTGTGAAAAGTTGATCATAAATCCACATACATGAATATGAATGATTTTAAGGAGTGTATAATAAGACTCATATATTTCATATTTTGAAAAATTTGTAGAGTGTGTATTCCAATCAAAATTCATCATGAAATATATATGTCATCCACAGATGCAAAAATATTTATTTCACTGAAAATGGATTTATGTATAATGTTATTCTACTAGGAAGCTCACCCATATTTTGAATTTTCAGTTCCAACAATGTTTAGGAGGAGTGATCTCTTCTCATAATTTGTATCTGCCAAGTCAGCCACCTCACAAAAATGTACATGTGATAACAGATAGGATACTATATGTGCATATAAAAATACATGTGCTGAATAGGCTACAGAGAAATGAGACAGGAATTTGTTGAGAGCCACAGCTGAAGGGGCCCCAGCAAACTTCCAGCTGCCAGCAAATTTCCAGCTGCCGGCTGATTATTGGATCACAGCGACCTCAGCATCATCTAGCTGATTGGCTCCTCTGTGGTGATGCTCATTGGGCTGTTTCCCTGCCCTTTCAGACCATGGAGCTGCTCCTTGGGGAACTTTTTTGGCTCCACCCAGCAAATCGGCCTCAAGAGCAGTAGGATTGTGGCAGGTGGAGAGGCTTGTGTGTGTGAGAGAGACTTTACAAGGAAGCCAGTAGTGGCAGTTGGGCTCTGAGGGTTTTTCCTGAGGAGTTGTTTTGTTTGCCGTGTGTGGTTCTAAAAATAAAGTTAGTTTTTTTTTTTTTTTTGACAAGTGGCTCCTGAATCATGCCCAGCCAGACTGCAGCATTTGGTGGCTCACATGGGGAACGACTGAGGGTAAGTGATAAGGTAAACTGCTTGCCCCTGTGGGCAAGGTGAAAGGATGGGTAGCCATTTTAAGATGACTCCTTTGTTTTGCTTCACTTTTGTTTTAAGTTGCCTGTTCCTGGAGATGAGTGGGATGGAAGAAAAACCACTCACATCTGAGAAAAAACTATTTACGTCTGAGGAACAGATAGGTATAAAGGACGGATGCACATGTCAGGAGGATAGAAAGGCTATAATGACTTTTTGTTGTTCCCTTTTTAATTCATTCTGTCTCAGTTTTGTTTGGCGTCATCTTGTTGGGTTGTATTATAATAGAAATACGGGATCAGAAATTAGTAAAAAACAAACTGAAAGAGTGTTAAATAAATTGTTAGAGAAAGGAGGCATCTCAGAAATATCAAGGACAGTCAGGGCATTTGTTGATACAATACAAAAATGTAGCCCATGGCTTTTGAAGGAGGAGTCATTAAATATATCACAATGGAACCATCATGGTGAAGATTTAAAAGGATTAGAAAAGAGCAGCCGAGGGACTATGCCAGTTGGCACATTGCCATTGTGGACGTTCATATCTGGATTGCTTAGTCCAAAGCCTTCAGTTCAGACAAAGATAGAGGAACCAAGTTTAGAGCATAAAAAGCAATCAGGGGCAAAGTTAAAAAAGGAGACTGCTACTAACACCTTTCTGTCACCAGAGGATGTAAATGTCCAACTAACAAGGCCACCTCCATGTGCTGGGAGGCCCCCAAGCCCAACAGTTGATAGTTCGGATCCTGAGACAGGATCTCAAGTATTAACATGCCCTGTATTTGAGGTAGGAGGGCAGCGAATTCACCATGCTTTAAATTTCAAAATAGTGAAGCAGCTAAAAGAGGCTGTAACAACATATGGTCCTCAAGCACACTTCATTGTAAGCTTGGTCGAATCCATTAACACCTTGAACATGACGCCAGCAGATTGGGCTAATATGTGTAAAGCTGTGCTAAATAGAGGTCAATACCTATTATGGAAGGTTGCCAATGAGGAATTTTGCAAAGAGATGTCTAGGCGAAATGCAGCAGCTGGTTATCCTCAGAGAAATCTAGATTTGTTGTTAGAAAAGAGACCTTATGAGGATCAGCAACAACAAATTCCATATGATCCTGGCATATACGCACAAATTGCTGTAGAGGCAGTTAGGGCATGGAAGACTTTACAAGGACATGGAGGTTTACAAGGTCAATTATCTGAGGTAATACAAGGAGCTAATGAATCTTACGCTGGATTTGTAGATAGGCTTATTGAAACAGCTACAGAGTTTTTGGAAATACAGAACAAGCAATGCCATTATTAAAACAACTGGCTTATGACCAAGCAAATCATTGCTGCAGGGGTATCATTAGACCATGGAAACATGAAGATTTAAACACATTTATTAAATTTGGTAGAGACATTAATGAACAAGAGCAAGTCGTGGCAGCTGCAATAAAACAGGCTTTAGATGCCAGAGACATTAATGAAAAAGGGCAAATTGTGGCAGCTTTAGTAAAACAGGCTTTAGAAGACAGGCCAAGAACATGCTACAGTTGTGAACAAACAGGACTTTTTAAAAGGAATTGCCCCATAGGAGGAGGGTTTAACAAAACTAGGTATCAAAGGACTAGAATACCGGGTATTTGGCCACGATGACGTAGAGGGAGACATTGGGCTAATGAATACCATTCTCAAACCACCATAGAGGGTACTTCATTATCAAAAAACAAACAAGCACCAGGTGTTTATCCACGATATCATGAAGAAAGGCATCCGGCTCCATTGCCAAAAAATGGACAGGGGGGCCCAATGCTCTGGGGCCCGAAACCGCAAATATATGGAGCACTGGAGGAAACCAGCAACCCCATCAGTGTAGTGCTCACGACACATTGTTCATCAGATCCCTCATCAGACAAACCAGAGGGAGCACAGTGTTGGACATCTGTGCCTCCGCCAGATCAATACTAACTCCAGAGATGGGAGTTCAAATCATTCCCACAGGGGTGAAACGACCTCTTCCCAAAAGAACAGTAGGCTTATTATTGGGATGCAGCTCTTCTACTCTAAAAGGACTTATGATGAGTCCTGGGGTAATTGATCCCGATTATGAAGGTGAAATAAAAATTATAGCCAGTTCTCCAAAGGGTATATCAGTAATTTCTCCAGGAGATAGAATAGCACAATTACTAATAATACCCAGCCCACATGATAAATTTTACAGTTATGCTGTAGAAAGAGGTTCCAAGGGATTAGGCTCCACAGGTGTAGATTGGGCTATGCTTTCTTTAAATTTATATTCTCGCCCCATGCTAAAACTAAATATTCAAGGACATGAATTCAATGGGCTACTGGATACAGGTGCAGACCTTAGCATCATCTGTTGTCAAGAATGGCCAAAAAATTGGCCATTACAACAAGCCACTCAAACGCTTCGAGGCCTAGGAGTGGCGACTAATCCCCATAAAAGTGCAACGGTATTAGATTGGAAGGATCCTGAAGGATGTGAAGGAACTATACAGCCATATGTATTGGAACATCTTCCCGTAAATTTATAAGGATGAGATGTCCTAGATCAATTAGGTTTGACATTAACAAATAACATCAATCAAAATTCACCCACTATTATGGCTAGACAAGATTTTAGGAAAGGAAAAAGATTAGAAAAGCAAGAACAAGGTATAGCAACACCAATACAAAAAGATCAAGGAACAGATAGATATGGGTTGGATTTTCAGAAAGGGCCACTGAGACAATAAATATTACTTGGAAATCAGAAAGACCAGTATGGGTTCCTCAGTGGCCCCTGACTAAAGAAAAGATACAAGTAGCCCATGACCTGGTCAAACAACAATTAGCGGAAGGACATATACAACCTTCTGTGTCTCCCCATAATACTCTCATTTTTGTCCTTAAAAAGAAATCTGGTAAATGGAGATTATTGCAAGATTTAAGAGCCATTAATAATGGGATGGTTATTATGGGACCTGCTCAATCAGAGATTCCTCAATTGTGTGCTTTGCCAAAAACTTGGTATGTTTTCGTTGTAGATATTAAAGATCGTTTTATTTTCAATTCCAATTCATCCTGAGGATATTCCAAGTTTTGCATTTACTATACCTGCACTGAATCATGAAGGTCCTGACAAAGATATGAGTGGAAAGTACTCCCTCAAGGGATGGATAACAGCCCAACTATGCGTCAAATTTATGTTAACAAAGTAATCCAGCCACTTAGAAATCAAATTCCTGAAATACAAATTTTTCACTATATGGATGATGTATTATTAGCACACAAAGTTAAAAACCCATTGCTAGAATGGTATGCCACACTTACAAACGTATTAAAAAATTATAACCTAGAGATAGCAATAGGTAAAATACAATTAAATTTTCCAATTAATTATTTAGTAGCTCTATTATCCTCAACCATGGTCAGTCAACCAAAAATTCAAATACGAGTAGATCAACTCAAATCAATTAATGACTTTCAAGAGTTATTAGGAGACTTAAATTGGATAAGGCCTCATCTAGGTATACCAACAGGAGAGTTGGGACCTTTATTTGATATCCTAAAAGGACCATGAGATCCAAATTCACTCAGAATGTTAACGCCTGAAGCAAGAAAAGCAATAAAAATCATTGAAACATATATGGGAAATATGCTTTTGGATAGAGTTGATATAATTTTGCATTTATTATTTATTGTACTAACAACAAAAAAAATATTTCTACAGGAGTATTTTGGGAAGAAGGTCCATTATTATGGATACATTTATCTTATTCTTCTAACACTATTATTACTTGCTATCCTGAGGCTGAGGGAGAATTAATACTCATAGGAATAAAAGCAGCAAAAAGAGTGTGTGTGGAATTTCACCCAATAAAATTATTACTCCATATACTATGAATCAAATTGATGAATTAGCTAATTAGTTAAATACTTGGGCAATAATCGTGTGTAAATCTAATGTTTCATTTGATAACCACTTACCATCTTATCTTTTATTGTCTTTTTGGTCATCGCATCCTGTAATTTTTCCAAAAATGACAAGAAAACACCTATCATGAATGCTCCAAATATATTCACCGATGGGTTAAATAATGGTACAACAGCAATAGTTACACCTGATCCAACTTTTATATTTTTAGTACCAAAACAATCAGCTCACAAGGTAGAGCTTAGTACAGTATTACAAGCTTTTGTGATTTTTAAAGATTCTGTATTTAATTTATTTTCCGATAGTCAGTATATAGTTAATGCTATAGTATCCCTTGAAGATGCTGGTAGGATTTCCCCTTTCTCTACTGTTTTCTCTTTGCTTTCCACTATACAAAGTCTAATCTGGGACAGAAAATATCCATTCTTTATAGGACGTATCAGGGCACATACAGGATTGCCTAAAGCCCTTAGTTTGGGCAATGATTTAGCAGATAAAACTACAATTGACATACATACATATTTTCTTTACACTAGAAGAAGCAATAAATTTTCTTAAAAAGTTCCATGTCAATGCTTATACTTTACAAAAGCATTTCAAAAAAACTAAGGAACATCTAGACAAATTATAAAACAATGTCAAAATTGTGTGACCTTTTTACCACAAGTTAATCTTGGAGTCAATTCTAGAGGATTGATACCTAACCATATTTGGCAGATGGACGTCACACACTTGCCAGAATTTGGAAAATTAAAATATTTGCATGTTACAGTTGATATTTGTTCTGGATTTTTAATGGGCTCCCTTCATGCTGGAGAAAAAAACTAAAGATGTTATAGCTCATTGCTTACAAAATTTTGCCACTGTGGGCATTCCAAAACAGTTAAAAACAGATAATGCCTCCGGTTACACTTCTAACTCTTTTAAACAATTTTGCTCATCATTTGGCATTACTCATATAACAGGAATCCCATACAATCCACAGGGACAAGGCATAGTTGAAAGAGCACATCAAACAATAAAAATGTACTTATTAAAGCACAAAGACGGAATTGAGAAGGGGTATATATTCCCCAAAGATAAACTTAAATTAACGCTTTTTACTCTAAACTTTTTAAACTTGGATTCACCAGGACTTAGTGCTGTGGAAAGGCATATGTTTCCAAAAAATGTGCATAAGCCCAAGGTCCTTTGGAAGGATATTCTAATAGGACAATGGAAAAGTGTTGACCCAGTAATTGTCTGGAGTCGGGCGTCTGTTTGTGTGTTTCCACAGGAAGAACAGCAGCTGATTTGGATTTTGGAGAGATTAACTAAAGTCCTGACCCAGTGATTGTCTTTAGTCAGGGGTCTGTTTGTGTGTTTCCACAGGAAGAACAGCAGGCAATATGGATTCCAGAGAAATTAACTAAAGTGATTTCTATAGACCAAAAAGAAGATGATTTGGCTCAAATTCATAACAGCTGATATCCAAAACTCCAGTTTGGCTATCCTTACATCTGCGACAGAACCAGGATGCTTTTTTCAATATCTATTTTATTATTGCCCTTTCCCACATCATGAAGTTCTATTTTTTATTTTTTTTTTTGAGCTCATACAGACCTAGGTTAATGTTTTGCTGATCAGTTCTATTTTTTGACTATAGAGTTTTTAGACATTCCAATGGTGATTTCACCTGTAAAAAGTTATAAGGCCTTTACTATTATGTTATGTGTTGTATATATTATATTATTTGTGCACACTTGTGTTTTGTGTTTTATGTTTGAATGTACATATATCCATATATCATATATGATGTGCGCTCATGAAAAAATGGATCCAAATTTTTTTTTTATTCACGTGATTTATATAGTTTAATTTAAATTGGGTAAACAACTGTTGAGGATTGTTTTAATATGTGAACAAAAAAAGGAGTTTAGCAGAACTGTTTGTTGACTTTCACCTTTCCTTTTCATTATATTTAATAATTCTCTTCAAGATAATGTAAACTGTTAAGATAATTGGGTTTTTTAGTGCCTTCTGGAATGGTAAGTAATTTTTACTTTAGCCATTATTGCCAGAATTCCAATCTTCAACCCAGTGCTGGTGAAGACAAAGATAAAACCAATCTACAGCTTCTGCAATAGCCATCACTGAACTGCTTGCAGAACTTGCCTGGAATATATATCACTTGTATGCATTGTGAACTAACATGTATGCATTGTGAACTATCTGTTGGTGCAGCGACTTGTGGTAGTGTTGGGGTAATTTTGCTGATGCTCTCATTGGTGGTACAATTTTTCCAAAAGGAGACATCAATTGGCTTGGTCTATCTTCCCTATTCTCACTTTATAGAGGTCAGGAACCTTACAGAGGAAGGCGAAAGACTTCATCTGCAATGACTGTACTTTCGGCCATTTTTGTTTTGGATGCACACATGGGATCTTTCTTTAGATCCATAAGGGGCTGAGAATTTAATCAACAGCCTCACACAGAGCTAAGAGGCTGATTCAGACACATCCCTTTCCAAAGCAATTAAGCAAAGAGCCACAGATGATTTCCATTTATTTCCATTTGAAAACTGTTTTCTTCAGGTTTCACAAAGGGGTGGCCTGAGGCAAAGAACTACCTGACATTCAGGGTAACAGAACAATATGTAAGCAAAAGTCCCAAAGCAGGGTTTATCCACTGAGACTTTTCTGGTCACAGTGATCTGAGTTTTCTGAGATTCTCGCCATTCACTTCAGCTATCCAGAACATAGCCATGTCACAGACCTTGGAAGTGATTCATATCTTGGACACAAAACCATGAGCCTCTTCTGGAGAGTGGCCAGAATTCAGGAAGAAAACAGCAACTTAGGAAATTAGCAGGTGTTGCCCATCGATAAGGCAAGCCAAAGTCCATACATAAATCGGGCAGGATGAATGCTGGGAAGCTTTCTACCAGACAGGACACATCCATTGAATCATTCTCTTTTCTAATGTCTACAACCACGGACACAGTGCGATACACAGACATAGAAACAGTCGCCTTGTCAAATGACTTATTAAAAACAGTTCACTACAAACCAAACAAACCACCTTTCCTACATATTCTCAGAATATGAGACAAACCAAAAAACCACACCCACATAACAAAGGCACCTCCTTCCCTCAAATGGGTCTGTGACTATCCGGAGTGTCCTCTGACTGGTGGGCCACACTATGTTCCCCTGAGATGGCCTGTCCTGTATGAGATTAGGTCTCCTTGGTCAACTCTGTGAACTTGTCAGAAGCCAGGGGTGAGCCTCTACCTGCTTGCTCAGAAAAGGCCCCTCTTGAGAGCTTTCCTGTTATTTGGCCATTCCCACATCGGTAGGTATCAAGAAAGATTGACTCTATCCTTGGAAAATCAAAACAAGTGAGACCACTAAGACTGGGACTTGGACTGGCTCTGGGTGCCTGGCTTACTGGATCTAAGTTCAGAGAGTTTGATCACCACGGAAGTGACGTAAGTCACTTCCTTCAGGAATTGAATGAGTTCACTGCCTTGGCAACCACTTTGTCCTAAGAGTTGACTCCAAGGGTCCCATGAGATGGAGGCTGCCCCTGCTTCCTGTGACACTTTCACAAGTTAGAATGGTATATCAACCATAGGCACACAGGAGCAGCTCTCCACACAGGCCTGGTTTGGTCCATCTTCTCTACATTAATAAGAGAGAGGCTGATTCATACATATCCCTACATCCTGACCAGGTTGTTTTCCATGGAAGAGGACTTTTGCTCTCTCAGGTCTTTCATAGCTGCCTACAACTTATCCAGGTGTCATTTATGTAGGACATTTGAGGTTCTCAACAGGTGGAAGATCGCCTACATTCCTGTATTGAAATACCAACTCCTTCCCTGCTCTTCTGTAAAGTTAGATTGAGGGAAGAGTGTATGATTAGGGTGAATAACAGGTTCGATTTGGGTGAGGAATCATTCTGAGGGTTGAATAACAGTATTGGAAACCTGCGATATTTACAAGAATATATAGGTGAAATATAAGTATGAAAACAGAAATCTAGTTAAGATTTGAAGCCGAGAAGGGCATGGGAACTTGATTGGGATACTTAGCGTTGAATTACGTTCTGAACAGATGTCTCAGATAAATCGATATACAATGGCATAGGACCATGTACCTTGAATGATTGAATGTAGAAGAGAACATCAAGTCAAAAAGGAATACTCGGTAGGAACAGGAGATAGTAGTTTTAGGAAGAAGAGTGAGTATAGGATCTGGACCAAAAGTTCTTTAGCAATATGGTTTCAGTTGAGAGTGAATGTAAATGTTAGCACATGTGAAGAGTCAGTCACGATGATGAACTGGGGAAAATATGGAGGAAAGCAGATATTAATAGAGACATTAGGAAATCAGGCAAAGTATAAACTGAGTCATAGGACTAGACATTTTCAACAAGGTTAAGTTTGGATATATAATGTTAGAAAGAAACAAATATGTAGTCACCAATAGGATTGACATTTGAGAGCATTAGGCAACCTGGACATGGGTGCATTTAGTAATCCATGCTCATTTTCCATTTAGGCTTTGGTACAATCATAGGAGTGACCTTTGTTTTATGTGTCCAGAATATTACTGTGATAAAATGTATATGTAGATCAGGTGACATGGGTATTTCTTCCACCATTTCTGGGAGCACTATTTTGAAGAAATATAAATTAGTATTGGGGGTAAAAAGGGTATACCCTGTGTCATAGAATATATTGATAATGCATCAATTGACCATCATGTGAATAAATAATATAACTGGTTCCACTTTAAATAATGGATTGAATTGATATCTGAAAATATATAAGAAATCTAATATTGATATACAGTCATTCATTCCAACGAGTTATACATCTAATGGTAATATTAGGGTTATGGGTTATCATGAAAGGTGTGTGGGTTTTGCTTCAAAAGTGATTACGGAAATCGAAAATAATGTGTTTGGAAAGAAGTCTCATGAAAATATCAGTCAAGAAACATGGAGAAATACATGTGTTCTGAAGCAGGAAGTGACTGAAAGTGAAACAAATGCCTATCAATTTGCTAACTTGTGGATGAAATATGTATCCTATGATGTGCATAAACTGAAGAAATAGCAATGTACCAGTGTTGAATAAAAATGAACTTCAAAATACACATCATGTCCCATAGTAATCTACTTGAATTGATGTTAAACAGGGTCAGTTACTGTAGAAATGTTAGGATATGTATGCACCATTCAACGAAGTTAGTTTTCAGTACTAGGAAACAAGTATGTATTTTAGGTGGATGAGTATTTCTGAGAATAATCTTGTGAAAAGTTGATTATAAATCCACATACATGAATATAAATGAATTTAGGGAGTCTACAATAAGACACATGTTTCATATTTTGAAAAATCTAGACAGAGTGCATATATATATATATATGTATATATACATATATATATATACACACACAGAGAGAGAGACATTAAAAATCGCAATATATATGCCAATCGAAATTTATCGTGAAATATATATCATCATCAGATCCAAAAATATTAATTTCACTGAACATGGATTTTTGTATAAGGTTGTTCAAATAGGAAGCTCACCCATGGGTTGTATTTTCAGTTCCAACAGCGTTTACGAGGAGTGGTCATTTCTCACAATTTGTATCTGCCAATCAGCCTCCTCATGAGACTGTATGTGTGATAACCAGGTAGGATTCTATATGTGCATATAAAAACACATGTTCTGAATAAGCTAGAGAGAATGGGAGACAGTAATTTACATATTTGTTAACTTTAAAAACACATGGAAAACTATTTCAATTAAAAATTGACTAGATTTATTACTCCTACCCTATATAATGCAAAAGGCAAGTCCAACTATACACCATGCCTCCTATGAAATGCTTGCATTTCTATTTTGTTTGAGTTATTTTTCTCCATCATATTAGGATTAGTAGTCAGAGTCTATTAGGATATGGGTTAATGTCAGGGATTCAGTATTTCAAATAAATGCTGCACACAAATTTTTGCACTCTCATACAGAAAAATGCCTTGACATTACCCTCGCCTGAAGTAAGACACAATTAGAGGAGAAGAGTTAAAAATTCTGTGAATACATATCTGGAATGGAATACGCTCAGGAGTTCACAACCTTGGAGGTGGTAGAGGAGTTTCCAAAAGTAAGGGACAGGGTAAACACTCAACAAACATGGAGCTCTGCTGGCCTAAAGACTTCTTGAGAAACTGCCTCTGAGGTTGCGCAATTGAAATATAAGTATTTGTCAGGAGCTTCCTTTGTAGTGAGACCATCAAAGCTGGGTGTGCATGTATGTGACCTGGAGGACATAGTTTCTTATTTTCCACTGAACATGAGGCAGCAGTGCTGATTTCTCTCTATGTAGGTTAACAGTGTCCACTGGGGGCTAAGTTTCTCTCTGTGTGGACTGTGAAGCCACTTGGTCATCCTCCACTTTTCGTGGTATTTCTTACTGCTGCACTGGGAGTTTGTTATTTGCTTCACGAAATACAAGTAGTTCACCTGGTACAGTGCTGGAGGGAGTTCTGTCACCTGTGGTGGGTAAGGGTCTGCAAGAGAATGCACCAACCATGCTTCTATCCCACATAGCTTTTCCCTTGACCATAGCATCCTGATTCTGAACATTGCCCTGAAACCTCTCCAAATAACAAGATGCCTTTACATATAAGGGTCTGCTGGCTGCACCATGTCAGTCACAAGCCATTTGGAAGACAATGGAAGATCCCCATGGCCCCACCACAGATGTTTTATCACACACCTGCCCTCCACTGCTCTAGGCCCACTACTCAGAAGGCTCCAACTTACTGGCATCTCTGTTCTACACTATTTGCATGAAACCCAGTGAATCAAGGCACTGTCTGTTATACTCATGATCAGAAACCGGACATCCAAACTTTCTCCAGTGGTACCTGGTCCTGGGAATTTCAAAAATTTCATGGTATTTATCTAGCCATTTTTCAAGGATGAAGTTGGAGGCACTGTGGGTTTCAATTCATTTAGGAACCTTTAAATTTTGAGAAAGCTGATTTCAATGAAATCTCTATAGAACTCTCACAGACAAGGCTTCTCAAAGAGTGGCCAAAAGGTCACATGAAACCAGGCCCATTGAGGTCTACAGTGTGAGTTTCATGTGTGTTTTGACTCTCAACTATGGCTGCCAAGTCATTCAGAATAAAATCATGTGATATCCTGGCTGAAATTTCCAATGCTCTGTGGAAAGCCACCCTGGGCCTAGATCTCAGTTTCCAAGGACAACTCTCATGTGTGGCCTCTTATAATCCCAACACAATTCATGACACCTCTTCTCTGAGTTCAGTTCCAGAACTCAGTGTCTAAGGGGAATCACACCAGAGTTCACACCCAGGTGGACCCAGTCTGTTAGGGTAAAAGAAATTGAAGTTAAAGTGTAAAATAGCGGGTGTTGTAAAGTTTCTAAGCTGCAAAGCCTGAGTTAAAATGTAAAGGACCAGGTATTGTTAAGTTCCCATGCTAAACCTAAAACCTGAAATTCCTGTAGCTGTTAGGACAATCCTTTCACTGCCCATTAAATATTCCCCCTGACCATCCAGTTGTTTAATAATCTAGGACCCTGTGCAGCTTGGCACCTAAGCATATCAGGGCCCAAACCAATCAGTTTGAATGTACCCCCCTCCTTAGGATCGACCTATCACCCCCGCCCGACCTGATTCTACCAATGAATGTGCTAATCAATTTGGAGAGTTGTTGTTCGATTTTCCGGCTGATCAAGATGATTTCCTCTGATATATATAAAGCCTCTGCCTACCCAAAAAGTGTACTGAAGCACTGCTTAACCTCTTCTCGGGGATCTGGGCCGCTGTTGCTTGTTGAGTGAGCACAGAGCCCCAGCGAACTGAATTGGATCCTCAATAAATCCCCATTGCTGTTGCATGAGCCAGTCTCTTGGTAGTCTCTTCCTCCGACATCTGCTGGAATCTTACAAGTCATCTCTTCCAACTGCCACACAAATGACCACAATTAAAACCAAAACACTCCCACATGGCCCTCATATTCTTCCATATAGACACTCATCATATCCTCTGGCTAAAGGTTTCCATGAGGGGCGCAGCCCAAGACAGTGTCCAAAATAAGCTCCCTTGCCTCTGGTTTGCCTAAAGTCAGGGTGGCCTGTACAACCTTCCTGTGAACCAGGAGTGGTCAAATAGGCCTGCCATTAATACTACTTCGGTTCACCAATTTGAGGCCTACTGACTGTGGGGTTTAGATTCTTTATGTGAATTGGAGTAATCAGAAAACCCAAGCACCTATGGGCTAGCCTCTGCAGGGCTTTTAAGAACTCAATTGACCCAAAGGATCCCTATTCTCACTTGATGGAGGTCAGGAACCTTACAAAGGAAGGTGAGAGACTTTATCCATAATGACTGCTCTTTTGGCCACTTTGGTTTGAATGCACACATGGGATCATTCTTTAGATCCATCAGGTGCTGATAATCTAAGCCACAGACTCACAAAGGGCCAAAAGGCTGAATCAGACACATCTCCTTCCAAAGAAATTAAGAAAAGAGCCACAGGGGATGTCCATTCATTTCCATTTGAAAACTGTTTTCTTCAGGTTTCAAAAAGAGATGGCCTGAGGCAAAGACCTTGCTGACATTCAGGTCAACAGAACAATAGGTAAGCAAAAGGCCCAAAGCAGGGTTTCTCCAATGAGACTTAAATGGTCACTCTGATATCTGAGTATTCTGAGATGCTCTCCATTCCCTTCAGCTATCCAGTACATGGCCATGTCACAGAGCTTGGAGGTGGTACATATCTTGGAGAGAAAACCATGAGCCTATTCTGGATATTGGCCAGAATTCAGGAAGAAAACAGGAACTTAGAAAGATAGCAGGTGTTGCCCATCAATAAGGAAAGCCTCAGACCATTAATAAATTTGGCAGGATACATGCTGGGATGCGTTCTACTAGCAACACAAATCCATTGATCCATTCTCTTTTCAACTGTCTACAACCACGGACACAGTGGGATTCAGAGACATAGAAACACTCGCCTTGTCAAATGACTTACTAGAAACAGTTCACTCAAAACCAAACAAACCGCCGCTACTACCTATTCTCAGAACATGAGACAAAACCACAAACACACACACACATACAAAGGCACCTCCTTCCCCCAAGTAGGACTGTGACTATCCAGAGTGTCCTATGACTGGTGGGTCATACTATGTTCCACTGAAATGGCCTGTCCTTTCTCAGATCTGGTCTCCTTGTCCAACTCTGTGAAGTTGTCAGGAGCCAGTGGTGAGCCACTACCTGCTTTCTCAGAAAAGGCCCCTCTTCAGAGCTTTCCTGGCATTTGGCCATCCACACATCAGTAGTTACCAAGAAACTCTGACTCTCTCCTTGGTAAATCAAAAAAATTGAGACCCCTGGGAATGGGACTGTGACTGGCTCTGAGTGCCTGGCTTCCTGGATACCAAGTTCAGACAGTTCCATCACCAAAGAAGTGTGATGAGGTCACTTCCTTCAGGAACTGAATGAGGTCACTATCTTGGCAACCTCTTTGCCTTTACAGTTGCTTCCAAAGGTCCCATGATATGGAGGCTGCCCCTACTTCCTGTGATACTTTCACAGGTTATAATGGTATATCAACCATAGGCACCTAGGGACAGCTCTCCACATAGGCCTGTTTCGGTCCATCTTATCTATATGAAAAAAAGAGAGGCTCATTCAGACACAACCCTTTATCCTGACCAGGTTATTCACCATGGAAGATGTCTTTTGCTCTCTCAGGTCCTTCATAGCTGCCTACATCTTCTCCATGGATCATTTCTGCATGGGCCTTTTAGGTTCTCAGCAGGTGGAGAATCCGCTACATGCCTGTATTTTGAGACCAACTCTGTCCCATCTCTTCTGAAAAGTTAGATTGAGGGATCAGTGTATGGTTAAGGTTAATAACATGTTTGATTTGGGTTAGGAATCATTCCGCTCAATTAATAATGGTATTGGGAACCTGTGACATTTTTAAGAATATATAGGTGAAATATAAGTATGAAAACAGAAATCTAGGTAAGATTTGAAGCCCAGAAGGGCATTGGGCCTTTGATTGGGATACTTAGCATTGAATTATGTTATGCACAGATGTCTCAGATAAATCGATATACAATGAAATAGGACCTTGTACCTTGGATGATTGAATGTAGAAGAGAACATCCAATCAAACAGGGATAGTCTGTAGGATCAGGAAGATAGTCGGTAGGTGTTGAAATGAGGGCGAGTATAGACTTTGGACCAAAAGTTCTTTAACAATAGGGTTTCGGTTAGAGAGTGAATGTCAATATCAGCACATGTGTAGGGTCACTCATAATGATGAACTGGGGAAAATATGTAGCAAAGCAGATATCAATAGAGATATTAGGAAATCAGGTATAGTACAAAGTGAGTGATAATATTAGACATTTTCAACAGGGTTGAACTTGACTGTATAATCTTAGGGAAAAATAAATATGGAGTCACAAATAGATTGACATTTGAGAGCATTAGGCAATTTAGACATAGATGTTTTAGTAATCCATGGTCAATTTCCATTTAGGCTTTGGTACAATCATAAAGGTGAACTTTGCATTTTGTGTCCAGATTATTACAGTGATAAAATGTATATGTAGATCAGGTGGAGTATTTCTTCCACTGTTTCTGGGAGCAATATTTTGAAGATGCATAAATTAGTATTGGGGGTACAAATGGGTGTACCATGTGTTTATGAATATTGAGATAATGCATGAAGAGACCATACTGAGAATTAAAAATATAACTGGTTCCAACTTTAAATAATGGAATGAATTGATATCTGAAAATATACATGAAATCTTATATTGATACACATACATTCATTACAACCATTTATACATCTAATGGAAATATTAGGGTTATGGATAATCATGAAAATTGTGTATATTTTGCTTCAAAAATCATTATGAAAATCAAAAATAATGTGTTTGGAAAGAAGTTTCATGATAAGACCAGTCAAGTAACCTGCAGGAATACGTGTGTTCTGAAGCAGGAAGTGATTGAAAGTGAAACAAATACCTGTAAATTTGATAACTTTTGGATTAAATATATACCCTATGATGTGCAAAATAAGAAGAAATAGTAATTTACCAGTGTTGAATAGGAATAAACGTCAAAATACATAACATGTCCCATAGGAATCAACTTGCTTTGATATTAAACTGGGTCAGTTACTATAAAAATATTAGGATTTGTGTGCACCGTTCACTGAAGTTAGCTTTCAGTACTAGGTAACAAATATGAATTTCAGGTGGATGAATATTTCTGGAATAATCTTCTGAAAAGTTGATTATAAATCCAAGTACATGAACATGAATAAATTTATGGAGTGTATAAAAGACACATATATTTCATGTTTTGAAGAACCTGGAGAATATATATATATATATATATATATATATATATATATATATATATATATATATATATATACAAAAAACACACACAGAGACATTAAAAACTGGCAATATATATGCCAATAGAAATTCATCATGAAATATATATCATCCATTGAAGCAAAAATATTTATTTTACTAAACATGGATTTAAGTAAAATGTTGTTCAACTAGGAAGCTCACCCATAGGTTGAATTTTCAGTTCCAACAGTGTTTAGGAGGAGTGATCTCTTCTCACAATTTGTATCTGCCATGTCATCCACCTCACAAAAATATAAGTGTGATACCAGGTAGGATTCAATATGTGCATTAAAAATACATGTTCTGAATAGGCTTCAAAGAAAGGGAAACAAGAATTCACATATTTGTTAACTTTAAATCACATGGAGAACTTTTTCATTTAAAAATTGACTAGATTAGTAACACCTACCCTTTATCATGCAAAAGGCAAGTCCAACTATACAACAGGCCTCCTCTGAACTGGTTGTATTTCTATTTTGTTTGGGTTATTTTTCTCCATCATATTAGGATTAGTAGTGAGAGTCTAGTAGGGTATGGGTAAGTGTCAGGGATTCAGAATTTCGAATGGAAAATAGGAAAATTAATCTCATGTGTATTCAAATATGTGCTACACAAAAATCTCCCCACTCTGATCCAGAACAATGCCTTGACATTTCCTTCACCACAAGTAAGACACAATTAGAGGAGAAGAGTTAGAAAATTTGTGAATATATATCCGGAATGGAAAATGCTCAGGAGTTCACAACCTTGGAGTTGGGAGAGGAGTATCCAAAAGTAAGGGATAGGGTAAACACTCCACAAACATGAAGTTCTTTTGGCCTAAAGACTTCTTGACAAACTGCCTCTGAGTTTGGGCACTTAAAGTATATGTTGTTGTCAGGAGATTTAGCTTCC
The DNA here is from genome assembly GCF_048772815.1 of Callospermophilus lateralis. Lineage (NCBI taxonomy): Eukaryota > Metazoa > Chordata > Mammalia > Rodentia > Sciuridae > Callospermophilus > Callospermophilus lateralis. The sequence goes on along the minus strand of NW_027510595.1, from coordinate 1,688,338 downwards.
TTTGTAGTGAGACCATCAAATCTGGAATGGCATCTATGTGACCTGGAGGACATGGTTTCTTGTTTTCCAATGAACATTAGGCAGCAGTGATGAATTCTATCTTTGTCGGCAATTTTTGGCCACCTGGGTCTAAGTGTCTGCCCGCGTGGACTGTGAAGTCATTTGGTCATCCTCCACTTTTCGTGGTGTTTCTGGCTGCTGCACTCGTAGTTTGGTGTTGCTTCAAAAAATACAAGGAGTTCATCAGGGACACAGTGCTGGAGGGAGTTCTGTCAGGTGTGGTGGGTCAGGGTTTACAGGAGAATGCACCAACCAGACTTCTATCCCACATAGCTTGCCCCCTTGACAAGAGCAACCTGATTCTGAACATTGCCCTGAAACCCCTCTATATAATAAGATGCCTTTACATATAAGGGTCTGCTGGCAGCAGCATGTCAGTCACAAGCCATTTGGAAGTCAAAGACATATTCACATGGCCCCACCACAGATGTTTATCACACACCTTCACACCACAGCTCTAGGCCCACTACTCAGCAGGCTCCAACTTACAGGCATCTCTGTTCTACTCCATTTTCATGAAACCCAGTCAATCAAGGCATTGTCTGGTACACTCATGATCAGGAACCAGATATCCAAAGGTTCTCCAGTGCCACCTGGTCATGGGAATTTCAAAACTTGCATGGTATTTATCTAGCCATTTTTCAAAAATGAATTTGAGACACTCTGGGTTTCAATTAATTCAGGAACCATTAAATGGTGAGGAAGCTCATTTCAATGAAAGCTCTAGAGAACTCTCATAGGCAAGGCTACAGAAACAGAGGCCAAATGGTAACATAAGCAAGGCCCATTGAGGTCTACAATGTTAGGTCCATGTGTGTTTTGACTCTCATCGATGGCTGCCAAGTCTTTCAGAATAAAATCATGTGATATCCTTGCAAAGATTCCCAGTTTTCTGTGCAAAGTCACCCAGGGCCTAGATCACAGATACCAAGAGCGAATCTCATGCGTGGCCTCCTAAAATCTCAAAACAATTCATGGCAATACTTCACTGAGGTCAGTTCCAGAAAGCAGTCTCTAAGTGGAATCACACAACAGTTCAAGCCCAGGTGAACACAGTTATCTCTTCCAACTGACACACAAATGACCACAATTAAAACCAAAACACTTCGACATGGCCCTCATTTTCTTCCATATAGACACTCATCATAACCTCTGGCTGGAGGTTTTCATGAGGAGCGCAGTCCAAGACAGTGTCCAAAATAAGCTCCCTTGCCACTCATTTGCTAAAGTCAGGGTGGCCTGGACATACTTTCTGTGAACCAGGCGTGATGAAATAGGCATGCTGTGAAGACTACACCGCTTCTCTACTTTGAGGCCAACTGACTCAGAGGTTAAGATTCTTTATGTGAATTGGAGTCATGAGAAAACCCAAGCACCTCTGCAGGGCTTTGGAGAACTCCTCTGACCCAAAGGATCCCTATTGATGGAAGTCAGGAACCTCACAGAGGAAGGCGAGACGTCATCCACAAGGACTGCTCTTTTGGCCATTTTGGTTTTGGATGCACACATGGGATCTTTCTTTAGATCCATCAGGTGCTGAGAATCTAAGCCACAGCCTCACACAGGGCCAAGAGGCTAAATCACACACATCCCTTTCCAAAGCAATAAAGCAAAGGGCCACAGGTGATGCCCATTCATTTCCATTTGAAAACTGTTTTCCTCAGGCTTCACAAAGGGGTGGCCTGAGGCAAAGAACTTCTTGAAATTAAGGGCAACAGAACATTATGTAAGCAAAAGGCCCAAAGCAGGGTTTCTCCACTGATACTTTACTGGTCACACTGATATCTGAGTTTTCTGAGATGCTCGCCATTCCCTGCAGATATCCAGTACATGGCCATGTCACAGAGCTTGGAGGTGGTACATATCTTGGACAAAAAAACATGAGCCAATTCTGGAGATTGGAAAGAATTCAGGAAGAAAATTGGTAATTAGGAAGATAGTAGGTGTTGCCCATCCTTAAGGAAAGCCGCAACCCATTCATAAATTGGGCAGGTTGAATGCTGGGAAGCTTTCTACTAGACAGGACAAATACATTGATGCATTCTCGTTTCTAATGTATACAACCACGGACACAGTGGAATACACAGACATAGAAACACTCGCCTTGTCAAACGACTTACTAGAAACAGTACACTCCAAAAAAAAAAAAAAAAAACTAACCGCCTTTCCTACCTATTCTCAGAAGATGAGACAAAATCATAAACCCACAACCACACCCACAAAGTCACCTCCTTCCCCCAAGTAGGTCTGTGACTCTACGGAGTGTCCTCTGACTGGTGGGCCATACAATGTTTCCCCGAAATGTCCTGTCCTGTCTCAGATCTGGTCTACTTGGCCAACTCTTTTAAGTTGTCAGAAGGGAATTTTGAGCCACTACCTGCTTTCTCAGGAAAGGCCCCTCTTCAGAGGTCTCCTTGCTTTTGGCATCATAATATCAGTAGGAACAAAGAAAGACTGACTCTGTCTTTGGTAAATCCAAGCAAGTGAGCCCACTGGGACTGGGACTGGGACTGGCTCTGTGTGCCTGGCTTCCAGGATCCCAAGTTCAGAGAGATCCATCACGAAGGAAGTGAGGTGAGGTCACTTCCTTCAGGAACTGAATGAATTCACTGTCTTGTAAACCATTTTGTCCTAATAGTTGCTTCCAAGGGTCCCATTAGATGGAGGGTTCCCCTACTTCCTCTGAAATGTTCACAAGTTAGAATGGTATGTCAACCTTAGGAACCCGGGAATAGCTATCCACACAGGCCTGGTTTGGTCCTTCTCCTCTACATTAAGAAGAGAGAGGCTGATTCAGACATATCCCTTCATCCTGACCAGGGTGTTTGACATGGAAGATGACTTTTGCTCTCTCAGGTCCTTCATAGATGACTATATCTTCTCCAGGGTTCATTTCTACATGGATCTTTGAAGTTCTCAGCAGGTGGAAGATCCCCTACATTCCTGTATTGTAAGACCAACTCTGTCCCTGCTTTTCATTAAATTTAGATTGAGGGAACAGTGTATTCTTAGGGTTAATAAAATGTTTGAATTGGGTTAGGAATCATTCTGCGGGATGAATAATGGTATTGGGAACCTGCGATATTTATAAAAATATAGAGGTTAAATATATGAATAAAAACAGAAATCTAGGTAATTTTGAAGCCTAGAGGGCATTGGGCCCTTGATTGGGATACTTAACTTTGATTTACATTGTGCACAGATGTCTCAGAAAAATAGATATATAATGGCATAGAACCTTGTACCTTGGATGATTGAATGTCGAAGAGAACATCCAGTCAAAAACGGATAGTCGATAGGATTAGGTAGATAGTAGGTTTAGGAAGAAGTGTCAATATAGGATTTGGAATATATGTTCTATCGCAATAGTGTTTTGGTTAGAGAGTGAAAGTAAACATAACTTCATGTGAAGGGTCAGTCACAATGATGAACTGGGGAAAATATGTAGGAAACCACATATCAATAGAGACATAATGAAATCAGGCAAAGTATAAAGTGAGTGATATGATTAGGCATTTTCAACAGGGTAGAGTTTGAATATATAATCTTTGGAAGAAACAAATATGTAGTCACCAACAGGATTGATAATTGAGAGGATTAGGCAACATGGACAGAAATGTTTTTAGTAATCCATGTTCACTTTCCATTCAGACTCCGGTACAATCATAAGTGTGACATTTACTTTTTGTGTCCCGAATATTACTGTGATAAAATGTGTATGTAGATCTGGTGACATGAGTATTTCTTACACCATTTCTGGCAGTAATATTTAGAAGACATATACATAAGTATTGGTTGTACAAAGAGGTGTGCCCTGTGTCTATGAATATAGAGATAATGCATGAATTGACCACACTGTGAATAAATAATATAGCTGATTCCACTTTAAATAATGGATGGAATTGATATCTGAAAATATTTAAGATATCTTATATTGATATAAAATCATTCATTCCAACCAGTTATACATCTATTGTTAATATTAGTGTTATTGTTTATCATGAACGGTGTCTGAGTTTCGCTTCAAAAATGATTATGAAAATTGAAAATAATGTGTTTTGTAAAGAAGTCTCATGAAAAGACCAGTCAAGAAACATGGATGAATACATGTGTTCTGAAGAAGGAATTGATTGAAAGTGAAACAAATGCCTATAAATTTGCGAAACTGTGGATGAAAAATATATCCTATGATGTGCATAAACTGAAGAAATCATAATGTACCAGTGTTGAATAAAAATGAACGTCAAAACACACAGCATGTCCCATTGGAATCTACTCGCATTGATGTTAAACTGGGTCAGTTACTGTAGAAATATTAGGATTTGTATGCAACATTCACTGAAGTTAGTTTTCACTAGTAGGAAAAAATATGTATTTCAGGTGGATGAATATTTCTGAGAATAATCATGTGAAAATTTGATTACAAATCCACATACATGAATATGAATGAATTTAGGAAGTGTGTAATAAGACACATATATTTCATATTTTGAAAAATCTGGAGACTGTATATATATATATATATACTGTATATATATACATATATATACACACAGACATTAAAAAGTAGCAATATATATGCCAATCGAAATTCACCATGAAATATAAATCATCCACAGATGCAAAAATATTCATTTTACTGAACATGGATTTATGTATAATGTTGTTCATCTAGGAAGCTCACCCATAGGTTTAATTTTCTGTTCCAACAGTGTTTAGGAGCTGTGATGTCTTCTCGCAATTTGTATCTGCCAAGTAAGCCACCTCACAAGATTGTACGAGTGGTACCAGGTAGGATTCTGTATGTGCATATAAAATTACATGTGCTGAATATGCTACGGAGAAAGGGAGACATCATACATTTGTTTACTTTAAAAACACATGGAGAACTCTTTCAATAAAAAAATTAACTAGTTTATACCTTCTACCCAATATAATGCAAAAGACAATTCCAACTACACACCATGCCTTCTCTGAACTGCTTGTATTTCTATTCCGTTTGGGTTATTTTACTCCACCATATTAGGATTAGTAGTCAGAGTCTAATAGGGTATATGTTAGTGTCAGGGATTTAGTATTCTGAATGGAAAATTGGAAAATGAATCCAATGTGTATGCAAATATGTGCTACACAAAATTTTTCCCACTCTCATCCAGAACAATGCCTTGACAATACTTTCACCCCAAGTAAGACACAATTAGGGAAAAAGAGTTAGGAATTCTGAGAATACAAATCTGGAATGGAATATGATCAGGAGTTCACAAACTTGGAGGTGGTAGAGGAGTTTCCAAAAGTAAGGGACAGGGTCAAAACTCTCCATATAACAAGATGCCTTTACAAATAAGCGTCTGCTGGCTGCATCCTGTCAGTCACAAGGCATTTGGAAGCCAATGGCAGATCGAAATGGCCCCAGCGCATATTTTGTGTCACACACCTGCCCAACATTGCTCTAGGCCCACTGCTCAGCAGGCTCCAACTTACTGGCATATCTGATCTACACCATTTTCATGAAACCCAGTCAATCAAGGCACCGTCTGGTATACTCATGATCAGCAACAGGACATCCAAAGTTTCTCCAGTGCCACCTGGTCATGGGAATTTCAAAAATTTCATGGTATTTATCTAGCCATTTTTCAAGGATGAAGTTGGAGGCACTATGGGTTTCAATTAATTCAGGAACCATTAAATGGTGAGGAAGCTCATTTCAATGAATGCTCTGAAGAACTCTCACAGGCAAGTCTTCCCAAAGAGTGGCCAAAAGGTCACATGAAGCCAGACCCATTGAGGTCTACAATGTGAGTTCCATGTGTGTTTTGACTCTCAACTATGGCTGCCAAGTCTTTAAAAATAAAATCATGTTATATCCTGGCTGAGATTCCCAGTGCTCTGTGGAAATCCACACTGGCCTTAGATCTCAGTTTCCAAGGGTCACTCTCATGCGTGGCCTAATAAAATCCCGACAAAATTCATGGCAATACTGCTCTGAGGTCAGTTCCAGAACTCAGTCTCTAATGGGAGTCACACCAGAGTTCAAGCCCAGGTGGACCCAGTCATCTCTTCCAACCACGATACAAATGTCCACAATTAAAACCAAAACACTCCCACATGGCCCTCATCTTCTTCCATATAGACACTAATCATTACCTCTGGTAGCAGTTTTCCATGAGGGGCGCAGCCCACAACAGTGTCCAAAATAAGCTCCCTTTTTTCCTCATTTTCCTAAAGTCTGTGTGGCCTAGACACCCTTCCTGTTAACCAAGAGTGATCAAATAGGCATGCCATTAATGCTGCTTTGCTTCTCCAATTTGAGGCCTAATTACTGTGCGGTTTAGATTCTTTATGTGAATTGGAATCATGAGAAAACCCATGCACCTATAGGCTAGCCTCTACAGGGCTTTAAATATCTCATTTGACCCAAAGTATCACTATTCTCACTTAATGGAGGTCAGGAACTTTACATAGGAAGGCGAGAGACTTCATCTACAATATCTGCTCTTTTAGCCATTTTTGTATTGGATGCACACATGAGATATTTCTTTGGATCCATCTAGTGCTGAGAATCTAAGCCACAGCCTCACACAGTGCCAAGAGGCGGATTCAGACACATCCCTTTCCAAAGCAATTAAGCACAGAGCCACAGGTGATGCCCATTCATTTCAATTTGAGAACTCTTTTCTTCAGGCTTCACAAAGGGGAGGCCTGAGGCAGAGACTTTCCTGACATTCAGGGCAATAAAACAATAGGTAAGCAAAAGGCACAAAGCAGGCTTTCTCCACTGAGACTTTACTGGTCATACTGATATCTGAGTTTTCTAAGAAGCTCGTCATTCCCTTCAGGTATCCAGTACATGTCCATGTAACAGAGCTTGGAGGTGGTACATATCTTGGGCACAAAAGCATGAGCCTATTCTTTAGAGAGGCCAGAATTCAGGAAGAAAACAGGAACTTTGGAGGATAGCAGATGTTGCCCATCCATAAGTCAAGTAGCAGTCCATTCATAAATTGGGCAGTATGAAGGCTGGCAAGCTTTCTACTAGACAGGACACATCCATTGATGCATTCTCTCTTCTTATGTCTACAACCACGAACACCGTTTTATATACAGACATAAAAACACTCGCCTTGTCAAAGTACTTACCAGAAAGAGTTCACTCAATCCAAACAAACCGCCTTTGATACCTATTCTCAGAACAAGTGAAAACCACAAACCTACACCTACACCCATAAAGGCACCTCCTTTCCCTAAGTAATTCTGAGACTATTTGGAGTGTCCTCTGACTAGTGGGCCACAGTATGTTCCCTTTAAATGGCATGTTCTCTCTCAGATCTGTCCTCCTTAGCCAACTCTGTAAAGTTGTCAGGAGCCAGCATTGAGCAACTACCTTTTTCTCAGGAAAGGCCCCTCTTCAGAGCTCTTTTGGCATTTTGCCATCCTCACATCAGTAGGTACCAAGAAAGACTGACTCTGTCTTTGGTAAATCCAAACAAGTGAGACCACTGGGACTGGGACTGGGACTGGCTCTGTGTGCCTGGCTTCCTGGATCCCAAGTTCAGATAGTTCCATCAACAAGGAAGTGAGGTGAGGTCAATTCCTTCAGGAACTGAATGAGGTCACTGCCTTGGCAACCACTTTGTCCTAACATTTGCTTCCAAGGGTCCCATGAGATGCAGGCTGCCCCTACTACCTGTGACAGTTTCACAAGTTAGAATGGTATATCAACCATAGGCACCCGGGAACAACTCTCTAAACAGGCCTGGTTTTTTCCATCTTCTCTACATTAAAATTTGAGAGCCTGATTCAGACACAACCCTTCATACTGACCAGGTTGTTTTCCATGGAAGATGACTTTTGCTCTCTCAGGTCCTTCATAGCTGCCTACATCTTCTCCAGTGATCATATCTGCATGGATCTTTGAGGTTCTCAGCAGATGAACAATCCCCTACATTCCTGTATTGTAATACCAACTCTGTGCCTGCTCTTCTGTAAAGTTAGATTGAGGGAAGAGTGTATGGTTATGTTTAATAAGATGTTTGATATGGGTTAGGAATTATTCTGCTGGATGAATAATGGTATTGGGAACCTGAGATATTTATAAGAATATAGAGTTGGAATATTGTAATGGTCGGGCAGGCATAGGAGGAAGAGACCACCAAGAGACTGTCTCATGCAACAACAAAGGGTTTATTGAGGGTCCAGCATGCTGGGGCTCAGAGCTCACTTGAATAGAGCAGAGAGTCCTGAGAACAGCTTAAACAGAGCTTATATACTTTCCTTGGAGAGGGCAGGGAGGGAAATTTATTGATGCGTCAGGGAGAGTGGGCAGTTTGCTTTCAACGGGATGATGGAGTACATTCTGCAGTTTGGCAGTTGGGGACAGCACATTCTGGGAACAAGATTAGCAAACAGTTCTCAAGATTTCAACAGTGTTTTATTAAGCATACAGAAAAATAGGAAGTGACAAGTACCTATTTTATTAACTTTTTATTCCCCAATTCTTCTTCTGGTTACTTTTAATCATGAAAGTGATCATTGAAGGGTGTCACATTTTATGTCTCCTAGTGGGGTATATTGTTGTCTGATTACCATAAGTTTAAATTGTCCAATTTGAGCTTCGAGAAAGGAAACTACATGGTTGAGCCAACAGGGTCCTACAGTTAGCAATAATATGAGGATTATTAATGGACAGGCCTGGGCTGATGAAAGCATAGTTAACCAGAGGGACTGTGTGAACCAAGACTCAAACCACCCTTTTTGGGCCTCTCTCTCTCTCGTTGACACTCTTAAAGGCATTTTCTTAATATACTCATAGGTTCTTATACAACTCCAGTATGGTCGGCATAAAAACAACCTTCTTCCCTCAATGAAGCACAAAGTCCCCCTTCTCTCATGAAGAGAAGGTTTAACCCTCGCCTGTTCTGTAAAACAACTTCAGAAAGAGAGGTTAAACATTCCTGTAAAGCTGTGATGGAGGTTTTATTATCTTTAATTTTTGGTCTATTGCTGCTTCTAATTGGATCATTTGTTGTGTCCCATGGACTAGGGTTCCTGTGCTCACTCCTGCAGCAACTCCTATTCCTAATAGGATGGCTAAAGTGAGAGATACAGGTTCCAGGTGGAAACAGGTTGTATGCCCTCCGATTTGATCTTTAAATGAACATGCATCATCCTAGAACACTCTGGGAAACATCTGCACCATTACATAATTAATCACATCTGTTGACCATTTCATGAAAACATAAACAATGTTTAAGTATATAGAATTATACTGTTGTAGGTACGGAAAAGGAAAGGAATCTAAGATAGCACCGAAGACAGGGAAACAGCCCTATTTGGTTGCAAACGGATTTAGAGGGTATTGCTTCTGTTGTAATCAATTAATCTTCTGAACCCCAAGTTTAGGTAGTTTCAGAATTTGTACCCAACATGTAAGGGAAGGGGCTCAGAAGTTCACAGTCTGCAGAAGTTCACAAAAAGAAGTTTTTGTTTCTGTTATTTTTTCCTCTGTTCTCAGCAAGTTAACTTTTCAAGGACACTTGGGACAGGGAGAGCTTTTTCTTTTCTCTTTTTTTTCTCCCTGCCAGCTGTTACCATGGAGCCTAGTTGGTAACTTCTTTACTTAGAATTGTAGCCATCTCTGTGAATCCCCAGCTCAAGGCCAGAGGCCTTGTTCACTTATTTTGTGAAAAACTCGTAAGGGGGTGTCTAGCTTAGGAGTGCTGATTTTTCCAGCCACTGGCCAAGTAGAACAGGGCGACATGAAAACACGGAGTTTATCTACATTGAATTCTTTTATAGGGACTCTTTTGCTGAAAGTCCTAAAGTCAGCAATGGTGAAGACTTCTGGAGAAGGTCATATAAGACTTTTCTGTGGGCCTGGTGAAGAGGGGCAAGACGTGGAAAGCAAGGCTGAGAGCAGCTCCGTTTATCTGAGAATTAGGAAGGAGAGATGTAAAAGAATATTGGGAAAGGGGTTTGTGATTTTCCTGGCAACAAAAACTTGAGCAGTAGAACAGGTAGAGCAGAGGGGACGACAGGAGTGAGTATCCCAAAAAGCCTGTGAGGGACTTTAAATTCTTAGTCACCTGTTTTCAGTGATGACAAGGCAACTTTAAAGGTCACTTTCATTACATCTTGGATAGTGGTCTGAGGGATCTCCTCAGCTGGTTTGAGCTTTGGGTTAGCTGGTAAGAGGACCTGATGGGACCTGCTCTGGGCACTTACTGGAGAAAAGAGGACTGAGTGGGTGGAGGGGTACCTCAGTACCTGATACCTCAGCAAGGGCGCAATTGTCTGAGAACCGGCCGAGGTTTGGTTTTTTGATCTAGTAAATGGAGGGGAGAAATCAGGTTGCTCAGGTGGGAGTGAAAGCAGAGAGTCTGGAGCAGAAGGCTGAGGGTTAGGATCTATTGGAGAAGCATAGTTCAGGACGTGAGTGAAGGAGGGAAAAGGTCTTCACATAGGGGAATCTCCTTCCACCCTTTTGATCACTTGTAGAAGTTAAAAATGTCATGCATAATTTGAGGATCTAGAGAGCCTTCTGGGGTCCATCGGTTTTGGTTGTCTAATTGGTAATATGGCCAATGCTGTGTACTAAATTTGATGGGGAGTTTGGGTTCCACCAGGCAGTCCCTGTATGCTAACATCCCCATGACTTACAGAAGAAGTTGGCTTTTTCCCCTCACAGCCGTGGCTCTTTGTGGCTTTGATAGTCTGCCATGCAAACATAGTAATCTGGGCTAGCCAACCTGCATCTTGCTCGCGTGTCCCTACATCCATAATGTTTGTTTCCATTATCGATGATACAGAAGGTATTTAATAGAATTTTAGTGGGATACACTTTATCAGATATATCCCAATAGGAAAAACCTATAGCCAGCTGACAAATGTCTGGGTGGAGAGATGGCCACCAGGTCCCTATGGGGGCTGTAAGCGAGATAGACCATACTTCTTCTCTAGTAGGATTTGTGATCAGCCATCGCTGATGAACCACCTGATGAGGTTTAGGACTACTGGTGGCCAAGGGGAGAGTCTATAGCCTTATTCATATGGTGAATACACAATTTGAAAGGGTTACTAGTCATTTCCAGTTTCCAGCAAGAGTCTGGACAGAGCGCAGGCTTGAGATGAGAGGCATGGATCCAGGAATTGATTCCGTATACATTTACTGATGTAGGTGTTATAAGTAGTACCTGGTATGTTCCTTTCCATCGGGGTTCCAGGAATGAAACCTGATGTCTTCTTATGTAGATGAAGTCTCTTACATTATATTGAAGTGGAGTCCCCTTGTCCCCAGTTTGGTAGGCCGTGGCCAGCTGTTTGAACAGATATCAATGAGTTCTTTCAAGAGCTTTAAGTCTGTCAAGCTAGGGGGTGTGGAAGGGATCCTTAGGTCTTAGAGTTGGGGTTAGGTCCCTTACTGGAGGGAGGGCACCATAGAGAATTTCACAGGTGGTGAGGTTACACAAAGAAACAGAGGGAGTATTTCTTGCATGAAACAGTGCATAAGGCAGGAGCATAGTCCAATCTTTTATGCAGGTCTCTAAGAGTAATTTCGTAAAGGTCTATTTAATGGTTCTATTTATTTTTTCTACCTGTCCTGAGTTCTGGGGTCTATAAGCATAATGTAACTACCAATTAATAACCAGGGTACTGGTTAACCTATTCTCAGAACATGAGACAAAAAAAGAATCCCACACCAACACTCACAAAGGAACCTGCTTCCCCCAAGTACATCTGTGACTATCTGGAGTATTCTCTGACTGGTGGGTCATACTATGTTCCCCCAAAATAGCCTGTCTTGTCTCAGATCTGGTCTTCGTGGCCAACTCTGCGAAGATTTCAGGAGCCAGCATGAGCCACTACCTGCTTTCTCAGGAAAGGCCCCTCTTCAGAGCTCTTCTGGCATTTGGCCATCCCCACATCAGTAGGTACCATGAAAGACTGACTCTGTCCCTGGTAAATCCAAAGAAGTGAGCCCACTAGGAGTAGGACTGGGACTGGCAATGGGTGCCTGGCTTCCTGGATCCCAAGTTCAGAGACTTCCAACACCAAGGAAGTGACGTGAGGTCACTTCCTTCAGAAACTGAAAGAGGTCACTCCCTTGGCAACCACTTTGTCCTAACAGTTGCTTCCTATGGTCTCTTGAGATGGAGGATGCCCCTACTTCCTGTGACACTTTCACAAGTTAGAATGGTATATAAACCATAGGCACTCAGGAATAGCTCTCCACACAGGCCTGGTTTGATCCATCTTCTCTACATTAATAAGAGAGAGGCTGATTCAGATACAATCCTTTATCCTGACCAGGTTGTTTGCCATGGAAGATGACTTTTGCTCTCTCAAGTCCTTCATAGCTGCCTACATCTTCTCCAGGAATGATTTCTGCATGGACCTTTGAGTTTCTAAGCAGGTGGAAGATCCCCTACATTCCTGTATTGTAAGACCAACACTGTCCCCGCTCTTCTGTAAAGTTAGATTGAGGGAACAGTGTATGTTAGGTTTAATAACATGTTCAATTTGGGTTAGGAATCATTCTTCGGGATGAATAATAGTATTGGGAAACTCTCTCAGATCTGGTCTCCTTGGCCAACTCAGTGAAGTTTTCAGGAACCAGTGGTGAGACACTGCCTGCTTTCTCATGAACTGGCCCTCTTCAGAGCTCTCCTGGCATTTGGCCATCCTCACATCAGTAGGTACCAAGAAAGTCTGACTCTGTCCTTGGTAAATACAAACATGTGAGCCCACTGGGACTGGGACTGGGACTGACTCTGGGTGCCTGGCTTCTTGGATCCCCAGTTCAGAGAGTTCCATCACCAAAAAAGTGAGGTAGGTCACTTCATTCAGAAACTGAATGAGGTCACTGCCTTGGCAAACACTTTGTCCTAAAAGTTGCTTCCTAGGTTCCCATGAGATGGAGCCTGCCCCTACTTACTGTGACACTTCAAGCTAAGAATTGTATATCAAAAATCGGCACCCGGGAACAGCTCTCCACACATGCCTGATTTGGTCCAACTACTCTACATTAAGAAGAGAGAGGCTGATTCAGACACATCCCTTCATTTTGACCTGGTTGTTTTCCATGGAAAATGAATTTTTCTCTCTCAGGTCCTCCATAGCTGTCAACATCTTCTCCAGGGATCATTTCTGTAAGGACCTTTGAGGTTCTCAGCAGGTGGAAGATCCCCTACATTCCTGTATTGTAAGACAAACTGTGTCCTTACTCTTTTGTAAAGTTAGATTGATGGAAGAGTGTATGGTTAGGATTAATAACATATTTGATTTGAGTTAGGAATCATTCTGCAGGATGAATAATGGTATTGGGAATCTGCGATATTTACAAGAATAAATAGGTGAAATGTAAGTATGAAAACAGAAATCTAGGTAAGATTTGAAGCCCAGAAGGGAATTGGGCCTTTGATTGTGACACTTAGCTTTGAATTATGTTCTGCACAGATGTCTCAGATAAATCGATATAAAATGGCATAGGACCTTGTACCTTGGATGATTGAATGTCGAAGAGAATATCCAGTCAAAAGGGGACAGTAGGTGGATTAGGAAGATAGTAAGTAAGTTTAGAAAAAAGAGTGAGTATAGGAATTGGACCAAAAGTTCTTTAGCAACAGGGTTTCGGTTAGTGAGTGAATGTCAATGTCAGCACATGTGAAGAATGAGTCACAATGATGAACTGGGGAAAATATGTAGGAAAGCAGATATCTATAGAGACATTATGAAATCAGACAAAGTATAAAGTGAGTGATAGTATTAGATATTTTCAACAGGGTTGAATTTGAATATATAATCTTAGGAAGAAACAAATATGTAATCATTAATAGGATTGACATTTGAGAGCATTAGCCAAATTGGACATGGATTTTTTTAGTAATCCATGTTTACATTCCATTTAGTCTTTGGTACAATCATAAGTGTGAACTTTGCATTTTGTGTCCAGAATATTACTGTGATAAAATGTTTATGTACATCAGTTGACAGAGTATTTCTTCCACCATTTCTGGGAGCAATATTTTGAAGACATATAAATTAATATTGGGGGTACAAAGAGGTGTACCCTGTGTCTATGTATGTAGAGATAATGCATGAAGAGACCATACTGTGAATAAATAATATAACTGATTACACTTTAAATAATCGATTGAATTTATATCTGAAAATATGCAGAGAATCTTATATTGATATACAATCATTAATTCCAACCAATTATACATATAATGGTAATATTACTTTAATGGTTTATCAAGACGGGTGTGTGAGATTTGCTTCAAAGCGATAATGGAAATTGAAAATAATGTGTTTGGAAAGAAGTCTCATGAAATGAGCAGTCAAGAAACATTAAGGAATACATGTGTTCTGAATCAGGAAGTGATTGAAAGTGAAACAAATGCCTATCAATTTGATAAATTGTGGATGAAATATTTATCCTATGATGTGCATTCACTGAAGAAATAGTAATGTACCAGAGTTGAATAAAAATGAACGTCAAAATACACTTCATGTCCCATAGGAATCTATACGCATTGATGTTAAACTGGGTGAGTTACTGTAGAAATATTAGGATTTGTGTGCACCATTCACTGAAGTTTGTTTTCAGTACTAGGAAACAAATATGTATTTCAGGTGGATGAATATTTCTGATAATAATCTTGTGAAAAGTTGATCATAAATCCACATATATGAATATGAATGAATTTAGGGAGTGTATAATAAGACACATATATTTCATATTTTGAAAAATCTGGAGAGTATATATATATATATATATATATATATATATATATATATATATATATAACACACACACACAGACATTAAAAAGTAGCAATATATATGGCAATCTAAATTAATCATGAAATATATATCATCCACAGATCCAAAAATATTCATTTTACTGAACATGGGTTTATGTATAATGTTGTTCAACTAGGAAGCTCACCCATAGGTTGAATTTTCAGTTCCAACAGCGTTTAGAATGAGTGATCTATTCTCACAAATTGTATCTGCCAATTCATCCACCTCACAAGAATGTACGTGTGGTACCAGGTAGGATTTGATATGTGCATATAAAAATACATGTGCTGAATAGGCTACAGAGAAAGGGAGACAGGAATTCAAATATTTGTTAACTTTCAAACACATGGAGAACTATTTAAATTGAAAATTTGCTAGATTTATAACTCCTACACTACATAATGCAAAAGGCAAGTCCAACTATGCACCATGCCTCCTCTGCACTGCTTGTATTTCTATTTTGTTGGGGTAATTTATCTCCATCATATTTGCATTAGTAGTCAGAGTCCAGTAGGGTAGGTTTTAGTGTCAGGGATTAAGTATTTCGAATGAAAAATTAGATAATGAATCCAATGTGTATGCAAAAAATCTTCCCATTCTCATCCAGAACAATGCCTTGACATTACATTCGCCCCAAGTAATACAAAATTAGAGGAGAAGAGTTAGAAAATCTGTGAATACATATCTGGAATGGAAAATGCTCAGGAGTTCACAAGCTTGGATGTGGAAGGGGAGTTTCCAAAAGTAAGGGACAGGGTTGATAGACCCAACCTGATCATTTATTAAAATTGGGAGCCCACTTGCCAGAAAGCCATGAAAAGATAATTTTGGCTTTATTATAAATTACTGCAAATTCTGAACCTGCTTGGAATGTTTGCCCATGCCTTAAACTCACCCATGCCTGGCTCTCTGACCAGATTGCAGCCCTCTCTGAAACTTTAGTGACACCTCATAAATATTTTCTTTCCCTGGCCAGACAACGAGTCTCTGAGGCTCTAATGGTCCTCATAATTTCTGATGTTGGGGTGAGCTTAAAAAAAAATGTAAACTACCGTTAGTGTGATGCTTGTTAAAGTTCTGTTATCTGTAACCCCCTTTTTGTGCATCTTTCTGGGCTATATAGCTGGGCTATAGGAAAGGTGGGTTTGCTGTCTTGCTCCCGCCATTTTGGGAGGGAGAGGTAGCCTTTCCCTTTGAAATAATTAGCTTGCCTTAATTTGATTTTACTAGGAGTCAGTGGTCTTTACATGCGTTCCTGGTCTAATATTTTGGAGTTCCCCAGTGAGATGACCCTGCCGGACAAGATCACAAGACCAGACTGCTGTAAATTCTGAAGTTGGCCTTCCTTCCAGGGCTCCAAGCTTGAGAGCAACTCTAGGGTTTGTGCAACTTGAGATGGTCCAAGGCCTTGGAGTTAGCCTTCAGTTCAGGGAGCACTGCAGTGAACCACCGCATTAAAACTATTAGCAAGCACCTGGTGGAGGAGGCATCCATAGGTAATTGGTGCCTTTATAACATCTGATATCCGGTTAAGGGAGATCTCTTCTGATGACAGAGAGGTGGACTGAGGAGGCTCACATATACTCCTGTCTGAGACAGTAACAAGAATCATTCTGTCATCTGTTCTGTTCTCTAGGGAATTCATCTGGAAGGGTAGAGAGGTGCCAACGGGCACGCATGCGCTCCTACGGGGAGCTTTAGGAAGACATTGCATTGCTCCTCTGTTTTCCTGTTTCGGCGCCGGATTTCTGATTTTTTTTTTGTTGTTGTTGTTGTTGTTTTGTTTTGTTCTGTGTTCTATATGTTTTTTGTTTGTTTGTTTTTGTGCATTTTGTTGTGTGATTTCTGTGGTGAAAACTTAAGGATATCGGACATGAAAATAAAGCAAGTAAGCCTGACACCCTTTGGACTGAGTTTAAAGGAACTGCATTGAACTTTACACCCGTTTGTTAAGCAGTATGAGAGAAGCCCCTAGCTGGCTGCCTGGAGCACACTCACTGCAGAGGGCAGTGCCTGCGGGGGACCTAAGAACTGAGTATCTCCCAGGTTAATAAGTGAAACTCCTTTAAAATCCCTTGTCCCTCCAGATAAAGAGAGTCACAACCTTTTGGCAGAGTCCCTGTGTTTATCTTTGTTAGCAAAGCAATAAACCTTCGTTTTTCTTTTTCTCAAAACCCTGTCCTCATTTTTAAATTGGCATTAATTGGCATCAAGTTCAGGAACCCAACTTTAAGTTACAAATTTTGATAACCCACCCGCACCCTGGAACTTTTTGAGAGCTGACTACAGAAATGTTAGGAGATGGAGCATGCTTGTGGTGGAACTGAAACAGAGGAGCAAATCCTGTAAGTAAAAGGAGGGACTGAGGGACTCCCAGCAGCTGCTGAAGCCTTATTTTTTCAGAGAATTCCCTAGGTCTTTCCCTGCAATTTAACGATAATGCCACCTCTGTCATCTTAAAAAAGAGGGAAAAAAAGGGGACACTAAATGCAGGAAAGTCACTATGGAGACCCTTGATTTTACATTTCAGGATGCTCCTCTGTGAAAACATCTGGTCCCCTTGTGGGGACATCTGTGGTGCAACTGGTGTAGGAGATTTTTCTCTTATCTGCTCTGTTTTAAAGGCTTCTGTCTGTCAGTCATAGTCTGGAGCTCCTTTCTGTCTGTCGTGTGTCTTTGTTTCTGGCACTTTAAGACATGTGCAATAATGTGTTGATATTATATATTGTTTCTTGGGAATGATTTTACCTGAATGTGTGTCTAAATGATGATGTTTTATTGTAACAATCTGGTAGCTTATTGGGTTTTTGAAGCATTGCAGAATCTTGCCGTTAAAAGTCAGATTGAGATAGTTGTTTAGTTTATGATTTCAGATAATTCATGCCAGAGAACTTAAATACTTAGGATGGAAAACTAAAGAACTCTACTTCCAAGTTGGCAAGAAATTTTCCAATCATTCAGTCTTTTTTTTTTCACCAATTTTTAATTGGGTAGCCTGGAAAAATGTCACTGTGTGTACCAGTGCATTAATTTGGACAAGGATAGTAAATCATAGTATGGTATCTGTTGACAACACAAGATGTAAAGTTATAAAATTTTGTAAATTTTGTCTTAAACTTGTATCAAAATTTTCAACATCCTATCTGGAAAATTATGGTTAAAATGCGTTAGGCCTGAGGTGTCTGCTCAGAATAGCAGCTTTTTCCTGCTCCTTCCAGACCTCAGCCAGGACTTAGATTGAAATGCAAATGAAAGAAGCCTGCAAGATCAGTAGGAGACTGATATGAGGCTTAAGGAAAAAAAAAGTAAATAGTATGGTATTTACTAATTACTGGTCAGTTATTTTTTCTAGGACTCTTATTTTTTTCCTTAGATCCTTTAATTTTTCTAACTCATAATTTTGATCCTACAGACCTAGGTTAATGTTTTTCTGATCAGTTCTATCTTTGACCAACTGTGGAGTTTTTAAAACATGGCAATGGAGATTTCACCTGCTAAAAGCTACAAGGCCTTTACTATTATTATGTGTGCACACTTTTGTTATTTGTTGTATGTCTATATATATATATATATATTCTTAATCATATATATGATACAGAAATTAACATATATAAGGAGCGCTCATAATAAAAAAAGCACTCATAAAAACAAATTTTAAGGGATGCCCTCTCTCACCACTTCGGTTCAACATAGTTCTCGAATCACTGGCCAGAGCAATTAGACAGACGAAAGAAATTAAAGGCATAAAAATAGGAAAAGAACTCAAATTATCACTATTTGCAGATGACATGATTCTATACTTAGCAGACCCAAAAGGGTCTACAAAGAAACTACTAGAGCTAATAAATGAATTCAGCAAAGTGGCAGGATATAATATCAACACACATAAATCAAAGACATTCATGTATATCAGCCACAAATCCTCTGAAATGGAAATGAGGACAACCACCCCATTCACAATATCCTCAAATAAAATAAAATACTTGGGAATCAACCTAACAAAAGAGGTGAAAGACTTATACAATGAAAACTACAGAAACCTAAAGAGAGAAATATAAGAAGATCTTAGAAGATGGAAAAATATACCCTGTTCATGGATAGGTAGAACTAACATCATCAAAATGGCGATATTACCAAAAGTTCTCTATAGGTTTAATGCAATGCCAATCAAAATCCCAACGGCATTTCTTGTAGAAATAGAGAAAGCAATCATGAAATTCATATGGAAAAATAAAAGACCCAGAATAGCAAAAACAATGCTAAGCAGGAAGTGTGAATCAGGCGGGATAGCTATACCAGACTTCAAACTATACTATAGAGCAATAGTAACAAAAACAGCAGGGTACTGGTACCAAAACAGGTGGGTGGACCAATGGTACAGAATAGAGGACACAGAAACCAATCCACAAAACTACAACTATCTTATATTCGATAAAGGGGCTAAAAGCATGCAATTGAAGAAGGATAGCATCTTCAACAAATGGTGTTGGGAAAACTGGAAATCCATATGCAACAAAATGAAACTGAATCCCTTTCTCTTGCCATGCACAAAAGTTAACTCAAAGTGGACCAAGGAACTTGATATCAAATCAGAGACATGGCGTCTGATAGAAGAAAAAGTTGGCTATGATCTACATACTGTGGGGTTGGGCTCCAAATTCCTCAATAGGACACACATAGCACAAGTGTTAATAACTAGAATCAACAAATGGGACTTACTCAAACTAAAAAGTTTTTTCTCAGCAAAAGAAAGAATAAGAGAGGTAAATAGGGATCCTACATCCTGGGAACAAATCTTTACTCCTCACACTTCACACAGAGCCCTAATATCCAGAATATACAAAGAACTCAAAAAATTAGACAATAAGATAACAAATAACCCAATCAACAAATGGGCCAAGGGCCTGAATAGAAATATCTCAGAGGAGGACATACAATCAATCGACAAGTATATGAAAAAATGCTCACCATTTCTAGCAGTCTGAGAAATGCAAATCAAAACCACCCTAAGATACCATCTCACTCCAGTAAGATTAGCAGCCATTAGGAAGTCAAACAACAACAAGTGCTGGCGAGGATGTGGGGAAAAGGGTACTCTTGTACATTGCTGGTGGGACTGCAAATTGGTGCGGCCAATTTGGAAAGCAGTATGGAGATTTCTTGGAAAGCTGGGAATAAAACCACCATTTGATCCAGCTATTCCCCTACTCGGTCTATTCCCTAAAGACCTAAAAAGAGCACACTATAGGGACACTGCTACATCCATGTTCATAGCAGCACAATTCACAATAGCAAGACTGTGGAAGCAAAACCTAGATGCCATTCAATAGACGAATGGATAAAAAATATGTGGCATTTTTACACAATGGAGTATTACTCTGCATTAAGAAATGACAAAATCATAGAATTTGGAGAGAAATGGATGGCATTAGAGCAGATTATGCTAAGTGAAGCTAGCCAATCCCTCAAAAACAAATGGCAAATGTCTTCTTTGATATAACGAGAGTAACTAAGAACAGAGTAGGGACGAAGAGCATGAGAAGAAGATTAACATTAAACAGGGATGAGAGGTGGGTGGGAAAGGGAGAGAGAAGGGAAATTTCCTGTAAATGGAAGGAGACCCTCAGGGGTATACAAAATTACATACAAGAGGAAGTGAGGGGAAAGGAGGAAAAATATGAGGGGGGAGAAATGAATTACAGTAGAGGGGGTAGAGAGAGAAGAGGGGAGGGGATGGGGGAGTGGGGATAGTAGAGGATAGGAAAGGCAGCAGAATACAACAGACACCAGAATGGCAATATGTAAATCAATGGTTGTGCAACTGATGTGATTCTGCAATCTGTATATGGGGTAAAAACGGGAGTTCATATCCCACTTGAATCAAGTGTGAAATATAATATATCAAGAACTATGTAATGTTTTGAACAACCTACAATAAAAATTAATTTAAAAAAAGTGGATCCAAAGATCTTTAATTCACGTGATTAAAATTGTTCAATTTAAATTGGATAAACAGATAAAAATAAATGTTTTTAAATTTAAGCTTACAAGTTTTTATAGGTGTTCAAAAATCTAATAAAATATTAATATCTACAAAATGTCTAAAATGCCTTGATTCTAGGACTTTTCCTTCAACAAAAAAATGGTTTACACTCTTCAATACATTTGTCTAATATTTTAATAAATAAGTAAAGTAAATTTGATGTGGAATTTCTCATTCTTGAGTACATTTGTTAGATACCCGATTGATTTACTAAGGTCTGTATCAGATTGTAAAAATCAGTCATGTGTTAAAGAGACAAAAATTTCTGAAAACATAAGTTTACCCATAACATTGTGTTTATTAAGTTTTATTTTTTCTAGAGCAAGCAACCATAAAAATTAAACAACTGATTAAATAAGAACTGTTATTTTAGAGCACTCTACTGCCATTTCTTTAAAAGCTAAACTTGGTTAATCTAGAAATATCAATGTAATTTTGATGCTATTAATGTGCTCATATCTTCCAGGTATACAAGTCTGTAAGTTAGAAACATTTAAAGAGCATTATATCAAGCTGGTATTCTGAAGTTGTATGGTAAAAAAAATGTACTGGGGATTTATTTACCTGTTATCAATAAGATATGTAAAGTTTTATGTTACTTTTTTTATTGGGGAACAATTTAAATGTATTTTTAAGTTAATCAGAGCCTAATATATGTAAAGGTTAAAATCTTTCAGCCTTTCTTTAATCCATGTTTTAAATGTGATGTCATATGATGTTAGATAATGTTCATGTGACCTCAAACAATTTATGTAAACTTTGTAAAATGATATTTAAAAAACAATGATCAGCTTTAGAACTAAAACACTTAATATTTATAAAGAGGCCTGCCTTACCTGAGATAAGGCTCTGTGTCCCATCTTACTACATGTGAGAATGACTACAAAAGGAGTAGGTCAGATTTTATTTCATTTAAAGTTATGTTCAAAAGTTCTTTTGTTTTTCTGTGAAGATTACTAGGATCTCAAACAGGGCATATAATGTATAACTCAGCCAAAAAATTCAGGGTAGCTATTACAGAAACTAAGTATTTTTACTCTTGTTAAAAAATTTTATTTTTAATTTGCTTATAAGTGATCTAAAGATTCCCTGTTAGTCTTTTACAGAAGTGTTGCTTTAATAACACAACATGGGTTAATTTAAGATAATAAGTCATCACCTACAAGACAGACAGAATAATACATATCCCAATTAATGAAAAGATAAATAATAATTAAGTTATAGATATTAAAGCCCAGTACTCTCAATATAAGGCTGTTAAAATTTATTTGCTGGATGTTTAAGATTAGGATTTAAAATTAAAGTTAAATGAACCGGCCAAGAAAACAAATATTAATATTTTAAGGTATACACTTTATGTTAGCCTCCCAAAATAAGTAAGACTGGAGGTTACAAAGAAGGATTCTCAGACAGGAATGCCTGATAACTATAAAAAGAGCCTATTAAGAGGAGCTGCCAGAGGCAGAAAATTTAGTTTAGGGCCTACAGATATTCCTAACCTACAGAGGTAGGCTTGGTGTTTGCTAGTACGATTATCCAGCCCTGAGTAACAGAATTAAAGGTTTCTCTATTAGACACAGAGGTCATACTAGAAAAAGGATTTTGCAAGATCAGATGACATTAAATTAATAAACTGTATCTTATGGGGAGGGACAACTGTAAAACAAAAAATTAAATATTAAGTTGACAGTCCTGATAACTGAGGATATTAAAGAATGGTGAGGGAACTTCTATACAGTGACATGTTCCAGCTGCTGCAACATTTATTCATTACTCATCGTTTTTGTTACTCTCATAGAAGAACCCATTCCCAGATGACTTTACAACCTGTTCTTCCCCAACCAGACTTCAAACCAAGCTGAAATCTAAAAGGCAACTCATGTCCCTCAACTAAATTCTAAAAGGCAACTCATGTCCCTCATGCCATGACCCTTACGTCACCCTCTCTCAGCGCAGAAGAATCCAAAATGCGTGAGGCCTCCCTTCTTACAACAATGGAGCCAAAAATAAATAGACTATCAATATACGTAATTAATTAAGTCAGGTAAAATCAGGGAGACCCGTTTTGGGTGAGTTCTAGAAATTTGGAGACTGTTACCTGAGGGATTTAAATTTCCTCAGTGCACTTCCCTTAATCTATCAAAGATTTGAAAGGAACACATAAGAAAAGGGGGGAATGATAGGCCCAACCTGATCTTTTATTAAAATTGGGAGCCATATTGCCACAAAGCCATGATAAGATAATGTTGGCTTTACTATAAATTACTGCAAATTCTGAACCTGCTTGGAATGCCTGCCCATGCCTTGAACTCACCCATATCTGGCTCTCTGACCAGATAGCAGCACTCTGTGAAACATTAGCGACACATCATAAATATTGGCCTTCCCTGGACAGACAATGACCATCTCTGAGGGTCTAACGGTCCTCACAAATTCTGATGTTGGGGCCAGCAAAAAAAAAAAAAAAAAAAAAAAAAAAAATATATATATATATATATATATATATATATATATATATATATATATATAAACTACCATTAGTGTGATGCTTGTCCGAGTTCTGTTATCTCTAACCCCCCTTTTGTGTAACTTTCTGGGCTTTAAAGCTGGGCTGTAGGTAAGTTGGGGTTGCTGTCTTGTTCCGGCCGTTTTGGGAGAGAGAGTTAGCCTGGCTGGTGAAAATAATAAGCTTAGTTTAATTTGATTTTAATTGGAGTCAGTGGTCTTTTCTTGCATCCTTGTCTAACAGGTAAACACTCCACAAACATGGAGCTCTGCTGGCCTAACGACTTTTTGAGAAACTGCCTCTGAGGTTGGGCACTTGAAATATATGTTGTTTTCAGGAGCTTTAGCTTCCTTTGTTGTGAGACCATCAAAGCTGGCTCTGCATCTATGTGACCTGAAGAAATTGGTTTCTTATTTTCCAATGAAAATGAGGCAAAGTGCTGAATTCTCTCTTTGTAGGTAAACTGTGGCCACTGAAGGCTAAGTGTCTCCCTGTGTGGACTGTGTACCCATTTAGTCATCCTCCACTATTCATGGTGTTTCTTGCTGCTGCACTGGGAGTTTGGTATTTGCTCTACGAAATACAAGAAGTTCAACTGGGACACAGTGCTGAAGGTAGTTCTGTCACGTGTGGTCGGTCAGAGTCTGCAAGAGAATGCACCAACCAGGATTCTATCCCACATAGCTTGCCCACTTGAAGATAGCAACCTGATTCGTAACATTGCCCTGAAACCTCTCCATATAACAAGATGCCTTTACATATAAGGGTCAGCTGGCTGCACCATGTCAGTCACAAGCCATTTGGAAGTCAATGGTAGATCCAAATGGCCCCAACACAAATGTTTTATCCCACACCTGCACACCACAGTTCTGGGCCCAATACTCAGCAGGCTCCAACATACTGGCATTTCAGTTCTACACCATTTTCATGAAACCCAGTCAATCAAACCACTGTCTGGAACACTCCTGATCAGCAACAGGACATCCAAATGTTCTCCTCTGACACCTGGTTATGGGAATTTCAAAAATTTCTTGGTATTTATCTAGCATTTTTCATGGATGAAGTTGGAGGCACTGTAGGTTTCAATTCTTTCAAGAACCATTAAATGGTATGGAAGCTCATTTCAATGAAAGCTCTGGAGAATTCTCACAGTCAAGGCTTCCCAAAGAGTGGACAAAAGATCACATGAACCCAGGCCTATTGAGGTCTAGAGTGTGAGGTCCATGTTTGTTTTGAATCTCATCTATGGCTGCCAAGTCTTTCATAATAAAATCATGTGATATCCTGGCTGAGATTCCCGATGCTCTGTGGAAAGCCACCCTGGGACTTGATCTCAGTTTCCAAGGGCGACTCTAATGCGTGGCCTCCTAAAATCCCAAGAGAACTCATGGCAATATTTCTCTGAGGTCAGTTTCAGAACTCAGTCTGTAAGGGGAATCACACCAGACTTCAAGCCCAGGTGGACCCAGTCATCTATTTCAACCACCACACAAATGACCACAATTAAAACCAAAACACTCCCACATGGCCCTCATCTTCTTCCATATAGACACTCATCATAACCTCTGGCTGGGGTTTTCCATGAGGGGCAAAGCTCACGACAGTGTCCAAAATAAGCTCCCTTACCCCTCATTTGCCTAAAATCAGGGTGGCCTGGACACCCTTCCTGTGAACCAGTAGTGATCAAATATGCCTGCCATTTGTACTGCCCAGCTTCTCCAATATGAGGCCTACTGACTGTTTGGTATAGATTTTTTATGTGAATTGGAGTCATGAGAAAACCCAAGCAATTACGGGCTAGCCTCTGCAGGGTTTTGAAGAACTCATTTGACCCAATGGATCCCTCTTCTCACTTGATGTAGGTCAGAAACCTTACAGAGGAAGGCGAGGGACTTCAACCACAATGACTGCCCTTTTGGCCATTTTGGTTTTGGAAGCACAAAAGGAATGTTTCTTTAGATCCATCAGGTGCTGAGAATCTAAGCCACAGCCTCACACAGGGCCAAGAGGCTGATTCAGACACATCCCTTTTGGAAGATATTAAGCAAAGAGCCACAGGTGATGCCCATTCATTTCCATTTGAAAACTGTTTTCTTCAGGCTTCATAAAGGGTTGGCCTGAGGCAAAGACCTTCCTGACATTCAGGGCAACAGAACATTATGTAAGAAAAGGCCCAAAGCAGGGTTTCTCCACTGAGATTTTACTGGTCACACTGTTATCTGAGTTTTCTGAGATGCTCGCCATTCCCTTCAGCTATCCAGTACATGGCCATGTCACAGAGCTTGGAGGTGGTACATATCTTGGACTCAAAACCATGAGCCTGTTGTGGAGAGTGGCCAGAATTCAGGAAGAGTACAGGAACTTAGGAATATTGTAGGTGTTGCCCATCCATAAGGCAAGCCACAGTCCTTTCATAAATTGGGCAGGATGAATGCTGTTAAACTTTCTCCTGGAGAGGACAAATCCATTGATGCATTATCTTTTCTAATGTCTACAACCAGAGATACAGTGGGATACACAGATATAGAAACACTTGCCTTGTCAAACAACTTACTAGAAACAGTCCACTCAATACCAAACAAATAGCCTTTTCTACCTATCACGCCTTTCCTACTGTATCAACATACACTAGTTATTCATCACCCCCTGCCCCGGTTATTTTGCTGCAGTGGGACTGCTGCAGATGGTGGCCCATACAGGGAGCCCTGGGACACTTGGGGGTAAGTGACGAATAAAAGCTGCCCATCCATAGATAGGATGGGAGCAAATCTGCTCATCCCTAGGCAGATAGGGGGAGAGGAAAAACGGTCATTTCAAAAAATGGAGAAGATTGATACAGTATGATTGTGTCTTGTTTTATCTCAGTGTATTGTATTGTCTTTGTGATGAAAATAAGGAAGGGGTGAGAAGTAAATTGATAATGGAAAGAGGCACCCCAGTGGAAACAAGTGCAATTAGGGCATGTGTTGATGGAAGCCCAGGAAGTCTAATCAGAAAGAAAAAGAAAGTTAAGAAGAAGAAGGATTATCAGGAAAAAAGTTTCAGCAAAAGGCTGTTACTGAATACTTTTCGTTTCCGGAGTGTGTGTGAATAGGCGCCTCGGCTGCCACATGCTCAAGCCAGTCACTGTGCAGCAAGGGCTTTTCAAGCAGTGGCAGCCGGCAATTCCCCGCCCCCAGCCTGGGGAGCGGGGCCCCGTGGCAGTTTGAGTCCTGGACACTCCCCAGGGCCATCTGTGGCTGCCCAGGATGCTACAGCCAGCCATAGATGATACTGGCTCCCTGATGTTTGGTCATTTTCAATGCCAATAACTAAGCTACAATGGTTCTCCCACACCCGGAAGATAATAAATAATAAGCACTATTAAGGCTTTTTTCAAATGTAAAAAACCTTGAGATAATGTACTAAATTTTTCAGAAGGTTGTTTTCTTAGCACCTGGTGGAATACTATAGGATTTTTTTTAGCCAGTGGTAGGAGTTCCTGCCTTCATCCCAGTGCCGGTGAGGACAAGGGTGGAAGAATTTCCAGTGTTGCTGAAAACCGGAGGAGACTTCGGCTGAGAAACGGAGGAGACTTTGGATCAAGCTAGCTGCCTTCAGAACTTTCCTGGGCTGTGATTTAAGCTAGCTGCCTGCAGAATTTACATGGACTGTGATTTAAGCTAGCTGCCTGCAGAACTTACCAGGACTGTGATTTAAGCTAGCTGCCTGCAGAACATACCTGGACTGTGGTTTACCTGAACTGTGAGTTAATCTATTGAGACACTGCTTTACCTGGACTGAGACAAAAACTGTAATCTATAACAAATTTTAACTCGGTGTCTTTGCTAACAGTGTCATTGCTGGTATTATTTCTCCAAGTGCTTCATCATTTGGCTTGTATTGTGACATTTTGTATCCTCCCTTTCTGTTTGTAGCAGGTTATTTATGGTGTTTCTGTAAAAACCACTGTGGTCTTTATTTAAATTAAATAAAAGGGGGAAATGTTAGAGTCTGTAAACATGTCAAAATAACACCTGGCATTTTGCCAGGGGAATGTTAGAGTGTGTAAACAAGTCTGGATGATGCCTGGCAAAATGCCAGAGGGAGTGGTTTGAGATGTAACAAAAGCGAGCCATTAAGTGTGGAGATTCCTGATTGGTTGACTGCAGTATCTAGTTTATGTTAATTAGATAAGCTGGGTGGAATGTATAAATACCTCTATTGTCCTACAATAAATGGCTTCCACTCCTGCTATATCAACATACACATGTTATTCATAACCCCCACCCCCCGGTTATTTTGCTCCAACCGGACCGCGGCAGTATCTGCCAAGTCAGAAACCTCTCAAGTATGAACATGTGATACCAGGTAGGATTCTATATGTGCATATAAAAATACATGTGCTGAATAGGCTACACAAAAAGGGAGAGAGGAATTCACATATTTGTTAACTTTAAAAACACATGGAAACTATTTTAATTAAAAATTGACTAGATTTATAACTCCTACCCTATATAATGCAAAAGGCAAGTCCAACTATACAACATGACTCCTCTGAACTGCTTGTATTTCTATTTTGTTTGGGTTATTAATCTCCATCATATTAGGATTAGTAGTCAGAGTCTAGTAGGGTATGGGTTAGTGTCCAAAATAAGCTCCCTTGCCCCTCATTTGCCTAAAGTCATGGTGGCCTGGACACCCTGCATGTGAACCAGGAGTGATAAAATAGGACTGCAGTTAATACAGCTCTGCTTCTCCAATTTGAGGCCTACTGACTGTCAGGTAACGATTCTTTATGTGATTTGGAGTCATGAGAAAACACAACCACTTCTTCAGGGCATTGAAGAATTCATTTGAACCAAAGGATTCCTATTCTCACTTGATGTAGGTCAGAAACCTAACAAAGGAACGCAAGAGACTTCATTCACCATAACAGATCTTTTTGCCATTTTGGTTATGGATGCACACATGGGATCTTTCTTTAGATCCATGAGGTGCTGAGAATCTAAGCCACAACCGCACACAGGGCCAAGAGGCTGATTCAGACACATCCCTTTACAAAGAAATTAAGCAAAGAGCCACAGGTGATGCCCTTTCATTTCCATTTGAAAACTGTTTTCTTCAGGCTTAACAAAGGGGTGGGCTGAGGGAAAGAACTTCCTGACATTCAGGGCAACAGAAATATAGGTAAGAGAATGGCCAAAGCAGGATTTCTCCACTGAGACTTTCCTGGTCACACTGATATCTGAGTTTTCTGTGATTCTCCCATTCCATTCAGCTGTCCAGTACATGGCCATGGCACAGAGCTTGGAGGTGGTATATATCTTGGACACAAAACCATGAGCCTATTCTGGAGAGTGGCCAGAATTCAGGAAGAAAACAGGAACTTAGGAAGATAGTAGGTGTTCCCCATCCATAAGACACACCGCAGTCCATCCATCAGTTGAGCAGGATGAATGCTGGGAAGCTTTCTACTAGACAGGATACATCCATTGGTGCATTCTGTTTTTTAATGTCCAAAACCACGTACACAGTGGGATACACCGAACTAGAATCACTCACCTTGTCAAACGATTTACTAGAAACAGTCCATTCCAAACCAAACAAACCACCTTTCCTACCTATTTTCAGAACATGAGACAAAACCACAAACTCACACCCACACCCACAAAGGCATCTCCTTCCCACAAGTAAGTCTCTGACTCTCCAGTGTGTCCTCTGTCTGTTGAGCCAAACTATGTTCCCCGAAATGGCCAGTCCTGTCTCAGTTCTGGTTGCCTTGGCCAACTTTGTGAAGTTGTCAGGATCCAGTGGTGAGCCACTACCTGCTTTCTCAGGAAAGACCCTCTTCATATCTGTCCTGGCATTTGGCCATTCTCTCAGCAGTAGGTACCAAGAAAGACTGACTCTGTCCTTGGTAAATCCAAACAACTGAGCCCAGTGGGAGTGGGACTGGGACTGGCTCTGGGTGTCTGGCATCTTGGATCCCAATTTCAGAGAGTTCCAATACCAAGGAAGTGAGGTAGGACACTTCCTTCAAGAACTGAATGAGTTCACTCCCTTGGCAACCACTTTGTCCTAACAGTTGCTTCCAAGGGTCCCATGAGATAGAGGCTGCCCCTACTTCCTGTGACACTTTCGCAAGTTAGAATGGTATATCAACCATAGGCACCCGGGAACATCTCTCAACAAAGGCCTGGTTTGGTCCACCTTCTCTACATTTAGAATAGAGAGACTGATTCAGACACGACCCTTCATCCTGACCAGGTGGTTTGCCATGCAAGGTGACTTTTGCTCTCTCAACTCCTTCATAGCTGCCTACATCTTCTCCAGGTATCATTTCTGCATGGACCTTTGAGGTTCTCAGCAGGTTTAAGATGACCTACATTCCTGTATTGTAAAAACAACTCTGTCCCTGCTCTTCTGTAAACTTAGATTGAGGGAAGAGTGTATGGTTAGGGTTAATAAAAGGTTCGATTTGGGTTAAGAATCATTCTGCAGGATGAATAATTGTATTGGGAACCTGTAATATTTACAAGAATGTAAAAGTGAAATATTAGAATGAAAACAGAAATCTAGGTAAGATTTGAAGCCCAGAAGGGTATTGGGCCCTTGATTGGGATACTTAGCTTTGAATTATGTTCTGCAGAGATGTCTCAGATAAATCGATGTACAATGGCATAGGACCTTGTACCTTGGATGATGGAATGTCGAAGAGAACTTCTAGTCAAAAAGGGATACTCGGTATTATTTGAAAGATAGTCAGTAGGTTTAGAAAGCAGAGAGAGTGTAGGATTTAAACCAAAAGTTCTTTAGCAATAGGGTTTCGGGTAGAGAGTGAATGAAAATGTGAGCACATGTGAAGAGTCAGTCACAATGATAAACTGTGGAAAATATGTAGGAAAGCAGATATTAATAGAGACATTAGTAAATCAGGCAAATGATAAAGTGATTGATAGGATTAGACATTTTCAACAGGCTTGAGGTAAAATATATAATCTTAGGAAGAAACAAATATGTAGTGACCAATAGGATTCACATTTGAGAGCGTTAGGCAACCTGGACATGGATGTTTTTAGTAATGCATACTCACTTTCCATTAAGGCTTTGGTAAAATCATAAGTGTGAACTTTGCTTTTTGTGTCCAGAAAATTACTGTGATAAAATGTATATGTAGATCAGATGACATAAGTATTTATTCCACCGTTTCTGGGAGCAATATTTTGAAGATATATAAATTAGTACTGGCGTTACAAATGGGTGTACCCTGTGTCTAGGAATATAGAGATAATGCATGAATAGACAAAACTTTGATTAAACAATGTAACAAGTTCTAAATTTAAATAATGGATTGAATTGATATCTGAAAATATACAGGAAATCTTATATTGATATGCAATCATTCAATCCAACCAGGTATCCATCTTATTTTAATATTAGGCTTATGGATTATCATAAAGAGTGTGTGAATTTTGTTTCAAAGGTGATTATGGATTTCAGAAATAATGAGTTTGGAAAGAAGTCTCATGAAGAGACCAGACAAGAAACCTGGAGGAATACAAGAGTTTTGAATAAGGAAGTTATTGAAAGCGAAACAAATGCCTATAAATTTGTGAACTTGTTAATGAAATATATATCCTATGATGTGCATAAACTGAAGAAATAATAATGTACCAGTTTTGTTAAAAAATGAACGTCAAAATACACATGATGTCCCATAGGAATCTACAAGCATTGATGTTAAACTGGGACAGTTACTGTAGAAATATTTGGATTTGTATGCACCATTCACTGAAGTTTGTTTTTAGTACTAGGAAACAAATATGTATTTCAGGTGGATGAATATTTTTGAAAATAATCTTGTGAAAAGTTGATTATAAATCCACATACATGTACATGAATGAATTTAGGGAGTATATAATAAGACACATATGTTTCATATTTTCAAAAATCTGGAGAGTGTATATCTATCTATCTATCTATCTATACACACACACACACACACTCAAACAGACATTAAAATGTAGCAACATATATATATATATGTGTATATATATATATATATATATATATATATATATATATATATATATATATCATGAAATATATATAATCCACAGATCCAAAAATATTAATTTTACTAAACGTGGATTTATGTATAATGTTGTTCAACTAGGAAGTCACCCATAGTTTGAATTTTCACTTCCAACAGCATTCAGAGGAGTGATCTCTTCTGACAATTTGTATCTGCTAAGTCAGCAACTTCTCAAGAATGTACATGTGATACCAGGTAGGATTCTAAATGTGCATATAAAAATACATGTTCTGAATAGGCTACAGAGAAAGGGAGAGAGGAATTCACATGGTTGTGAACTTTAAAAACACATGGAGAACTGTTTCAATTAAAAATTGACTAAATTTATAACTCCTACCCTATATAATGCAAAAGGCAAGTACAACTATACAACATGAATCCTCAAAACTTCTTGTATTTCTATTCTGTTCGGGTTATTATTCTCCATCATGTTAGGATTACTAGTCAGAGTCTAGTAGGGTATGGGTTAGT
Source organism: Callospermophilus lateralis (assembly GCF_048772815.1). Taxonomy (NCBI): domain Eukaryota; kingdom Metazoa; phylum Chordata; class Mammalia; order Rodentia; family Sciuridae; genus Callospermophilus; species Callospermophilus lateralis. The sequence goes on along the minus strand of NW_027510595.1, from coordinate 1,656,379 downwards.
GTCCAAAATAAGCTCCCTTGCCGCTCATTTGCCTAAAGTCATGGTGGCCTGGACACCCTGCATGTGAACCAGGAGTGATAAAATAAGACCGCAGTTAATACTGATCTGCTTCTCCAATTTGAGGCCTACTGACTGTCAGGTATAGATTCTTTATGTGAATTGGAGTCATAAGAAAACCCAAGCACTTCTTCAGGGCTTTCAAAAATTTATTTGAACCAAAGGATCCCTATTCTCACTTGATGTAGTTCAGGAACCTAACAAAGAAAGGCAAGAGACTTCATCCATCATAACTGATCTTTTTGAAATTTTGGTTTTGGATGCACACATCGGATCTTTCTTTAGATCCATCAGGGGCTGAGAATCTAAGCCACAACCGCACACAGGGCCAAAGGGTGATTCAGACACATCCCTTTGCAAAGAAATTAAGCAAAGAGCCACAGGTGATGCCCATTCATTTTCATTTGAAAACTCTTTTTTTCAGGCTTCACATGAGGGTGGCCTGAGGCAAAGAACTTCCTGACATTCAGGGAAACAGATACATAGTAAGAGAATGGCCCATAGCAGGGTTTCTCCACTGAGACTTTCCTGGTCACACTGATATCTGAGTTTTCTGAGATTCTCCCATTCCCTTCAGCTGTCCAGTACATGGCCATTTAACAGAGCTTGAGGTGGTACATATCTTAAACACAAAACTATGTGCCTATTCGGGAGAGTGGCCAGAATTCAGGAAGAAAATAGGAACTTAGGCAGATAGTAGGTGTTGCCCATCCATGAGGCAAGCCACAGTCCATTCATCAATTGGGCAGGATGAATGCTGCGAAGCTTTCTACTAGACAGAACACATCAACTGATGCATTCTCTTTTCTAATGTCGACAACCACGGACACAGTGGGATACACAGACATAGAAAGACTCGCCTTGTCAAACGACTTACTAGAAACAGTTCACTACAATCCAATCAAACCGCCTTTCTTTCGTATTCTCAGAACATGAGACAAAACCACAAACCCACACCCACACCCGCAAAGGCACCTCCTTCCCCCAAGTAGGTCTGTCATATCCGGAGTGTCCTCTGACTGGTGGGCCATACTATGTTCTCCCAAAATGGCCTGTCCTGTCTCAGATCTGCTCTACTTTGCCAACTCTGTGAAGTAGTCAGGAGCCAGCGGTGATCCACTACCTGCTTTATCAGGATAGGACCCTCTTCAGAGGTTTCCTGGCATTTGGCCATCCTCAAATCAGTAGGTACCAAGAAATATTGACTCTGTCCTTCGTAAATCCAAACAAGTTAGACCACTGGGACTTGGACGGGTTATGGCTCTGGGTGCCTGGCTTCCTGGATCCCAAGTTCAGAGACTTCCATCACCAAGGAAGTGAGGTGAAGTCACTTCCTTGAGGAACTGAATGAGGTCACTGCCTTGGAAACCACGTTGTCCTAACATTTGCCTCCAAGGTTCCCATGAGATGGAGGATGCCCCTACATCCTGTGACACTTTCACAAGTTCGAATCGTATATCAAACATAGGGACCAGGGAACAGCTCTCCACACAGGCATGGTTTGGTCTATCTTCTCTGTATTAAGAAGAATGAGGCTGATTCAGACACATTCCTTAATTCTACCAGGTTGTTTGACATTGAGATGACTTTTGCTCTCTCAGGTCCTTCATCGCTGCCTACATCTTCTCCAGGGATCATTTCTGCATGTACCTTTGAGGTTCTCAGCAGGTGGAAGATCCCATGCATTCCTGTATTGTAAGACCAACACTGTCACTGCTCTTCTGTAAAGTTAGATTGAGGGAACAGTGTATGGTTAGGGTTAATAACATTTTCATTTTCGGTTAGGAACCATTCTGCTGGATGAATAATGTTATTGGAACCTGTGATATTTATTAGAATACAGACGTGAAATATATGTACATAAACAGAAATCTAAGTAAGATTTGAAGCCCAGAAATCATTGGGCCCTTGATTGGGATACCTATCGTTGAATTACATTCTGCAAAAATGTCTCAGAGAAATCGATATACAATGGCATAAGACCTTGTAACTGGATGATTGAATGTAGAAGAGAACCTCCAGTCAAAAAGTGATAGTCGGTAGGATTAGGAAGATAGTAGGTAGGTTTTAAGAAGAAGAGTGAATATAGGATTTGGACCAAAAGTTCTTTAGCAATAGGATTTCGATTAGAGTGTGAATGTAAGTTTCAGAACATGTGAAGATTTAGTCACAATGATGAACTGTGGAAAAGCAGATACCAATAGAGACATTACAAAAACAGGCAAAGTATAAAGTGAGTGAGAGGATTAGACATTTTCAACAGGGTTGAGTTTGAATATATAATCTTTGGAAGAAACTAATTTGTAGTTACCAAAAGGATTTTCATTTGAGAGCATTAGGCAACCTGGACATGGATGTTTTTAGTAATCCATGTTCACTTTTCATTTAGCTTTGATACAATCATAAGTGTGACCTTTGCTTTTTGTGTCCAGAATATTTCAGTGATAAAATGCATATGTAGATCAGGTGACATGGGTATTTCTTCCAACATTTCTGGGAGCAATATTTTGAAGACGTATAAATTAGTGTTGGGGGTACAAAGAGGTGTACCATGTGTCTATGAATATAGAGATAATGCATGAAAATACCACATTGTGAATAAATAATATAACTGGTTCCACTTTAAATAATGGATTGAATTGATATCTGAAACTAAGTAAGAAATCTTATATTGATATACAATCATTCATTCCAACCAGTTGTACATCTAATGGTAATATTAGGGTTATGGTTTATTATGAGGGGTGTGTGAGTTTTGCTTCAAATGTGATAATGGAAATCGAAAATAATGTGTTTGGAAAGAAGTTTCAAGAAAAGACCAGTCAGAAACGGAGGAATACATGTTTTCTGAAGCAGGAAGTGATTGAAAGTGAAATAAATGCCTATAAATTTGTGAACGTGTGGATGAAATATATATCCTATAATGTGCATAAACTCAAGAAATAGAAATGTACCAGTGTTGAATAAAAATAAACTTCAAAGTACATATCATGTCCCATAGGAATCTACTTGCATTGATGTTAAACTGGGTCAGTTACTGTAGAAATATTAGGATTTTTTTTTTTTTGGTGTTATACTACAATTTATTTTAGCACTAGAATGCCACAGAATGTAGAGGAAAGAGCAATGGATTTTTAGTTATAGCACTAATAATCCAACATTTAATGACTTTTTTTGGGAGTCTAGAAATTACATAAGGCTATGTAACATATATTTTATTATTTAACATTCATAAATGGTTGGGATTTTAGTAATATTTCTAGTTTTTTATTTTTTATTTTTTAAGTTGTTGATGGATCTTCATTTTGTTTATTTGTATGTGGTGCTGAGAATAGAACCCAGTTCCTCACACATACTAGGCAAACATGTTAACACTGAATCACAAACCCAGGGGCTCCACTTTTGTCTTAACATCGAACACGCCTCTCCCTCTTATTTACTCACTTTCTTCCTCATTTTTCCCCTTCTTTCTCTTCCTTTTTCGTTTTTCCTCCATATCTATTTTTCTCTCATGGCATTACAAACAGTTGTATGCTATGAAATTTAAATTTGAGACTGTTTTTTATAGTCACTATTTTTTTTTAAATTTAATAATTATAATCACCTGATAGATATATTACAATACATTTATTATACATATGTGTCTATATTCATGCATATGCATTACATATATTATGTATATATATATACATATATATTTAAAAGTACTTTGATTAGCCTGTTAGAAATAATATACACCAAGACTTTCTTAATTCTGAAGTCTTCCAGAATTAACATCTTACAATGAAAATCAAATAAACATATTTAAGAAAAAAGGTATCATTCTTTATTATCAATATTGATAATTTAATGTTTTTTATCACGTTACGCTGTAATATGGCATATTATATCTTATGAATTAGAGAAATTTTTTTGAACAACCTATTATTTAAAGACCATATGCACTGACATTTTAAATGGCTTTCTTATGATTTCAATTTCTATCAATTATGTATTAATTGCCAAATACTTATTTTAGTACTTTTCATATTCATAATTGATATAAAGTGAATTGTTTAATTTTTCTGGTAATTAGTTACTTATTACAGTAGGGACATAATTAATAGTTCTAAATTTTTATAAGTAAATGGTACAAAGATATTTTCATGCAAAATTAAGAATAATTGCATGCTCTAAATGTTTGATTGTTGATACATATAATACAGAGCTTTTGATGAGTCTCTTCCCAGTAAAACATAAAATGCAAAGATATCGTTGGGTATGTATGTCCAAATAAAGATAATGAAAAATACACATTATCAGCTAGAAACTATTAAATAAAAGATGAAAAGAACAATCCAACACATTGTACCAACTTATCAGATGAGGCAGTATTCTGAAAGAATAGCCTAAGACTAGACCTGGTCCATGACAAAATATTTACCAAAAATTGAAATATGAAAAATATAGGAAATGCTATGAATTTTTCATGAAGGTAGGTGGATTATCCTTTAATCTCAATTAAGTGTATTTTCAAAAGCCAGTTTTCTGGTAAAATAAATTTGTGATAGATACAACTACACAAAACAAAGTTTCTGCTTAGCAAAATGAATGCATCTCAACACTTTTTTAGCTGATTTCTTGCCACTCAATTTTAAACCTTTATTTATTTATTTATTTTTATTGATTGTTCAAAACATTACAAAACTCATGATATATTATCTTTCATACATTTGACTCAATTGGGTTATGAACTCCCATTTTTCCCCAAATACGAATTGTAGAAGCACATTGGTTACACATTCACATTTGTACATAATGGCATAATAGTGATGTTGTATTCTGCTACCTTTTCTATCCCCTACTATCCCCCCTCCCCTCCCCTCCCATCTTTCCTCTCTACCTCATCTGCTGTTGTTCAATTGTCTCCATTGTTTTCCCCCCATTTCCCCTCACAACCTCTTATATGTAATTTTGTGTAACATTGAGGGTCTCCTACCATTTCCATATGCTTTCCCTTCTCTCCCCCTTTCTATCCCCCCACTCGTCTTTGTTTAATGTTAATCTTTTTCTCATGCTCTTCCTCCCTATTCTGTTCTTAGGTGCTCTCTTTATATCAAAGAAGACATTTGGCATTTTTTTAAGGATAGGTTAGCTTAGCTTAGCATAATCTGCTCTAATGCCATCCATTTCCTTGCAAAGTCTATGATTTTGCCATTTTTTAGTGCTGAGTAATACTCCATTGTGTATAGATGCCACAGTTTTTTAACCATTCATCTATTGAAGGACATCTAGGTTGGTTCCACAGTCTAGCTATTGTGAATTGTGGAGCTATGATCATTGATGTGGCAGTATCCCTATAGTACGCTCTGTTAAGACACTCTAGTCTGAGAAGGGTGATAGCTGGGTCAAATGGTGCATTCATTCCCAGCTTTCCAAGAAATCTCCATACTGCTTTACAAATTGGCCTTATCAATTTTCAGTACCACCAGTAGTGTACAAGTGTACCCTTTTCTCCACATCCTCGCCAACACTTATTGTTGTTTGACTTCATAATGGCTGCTAATCTTACTGGAGTGAGATGGTATCTTAGGGTGGTTTTGATTTGCATTTCTCTGACTGCTAGAGATGGTGAGCATTTTTTTATGTACTTGTTGATTGATTGTATGTCCTCCTCTCTGAAGTGTCTGTTCAGGTCCTTGGCCCATTTGTTGATTGGGTTATTTGTTATCTTATTGTTTAATTTTTTGAGTTCTTTGTATATTCCGGATATTAGGGCTCTATCTGAAGTGTGAGGGGTAAAAAATTGTTCCCAGGATGTAGACTCTCTATTTACCTCTCTTATTGTTTCTCTTGCAGAGGAAAAAACTTTTTAGTTTAAGTAAGTTCCATTTGTTTATTGTTGTTATTAACTCTTGGGCTATGGGTGTCCTATTAATGAATTTGGAGCCCGACCCCACAGTATGTAGATCATAGCCATCTTTTTCTTCTATCACATGCAGTGTCTCTGATTTCATCACTAGCTCCTTGATCCATTTTGAGTTAACTTTTGTGCATGGCGAGAGAAAGGGATTCAGTTTCATTTTGGTGCATATGGATTTCCAATTTTCCCAGCACCATTTGTTGAAGATGCTATCCATCTCCCAATATGCTTTTAGCCTCTTTATCATATATAAGAATGTTGTAATTTTGTGGATTGAATTCTGTGTCCTCTATTCTCTACCACTGATCCACCTGCCTGTTATAACTATTGCTTTGTAGTACAGTTTGAACTCTGGTATCGCTATACCTCCAGATTCAAATTCCTGCTTAGAATTGCTTTTGCTATTCTGGGTCTTTTGTTTTTCCATATGAATTTCATGATTGCTTTATCATTTCTACAAGAAATGCCGTTGGGATTTTGATTGGCATCCATTTTAACCTGTAGAGAACTTTGGGTAATATCACCATTTTGATGATGTTAGTTCTGCCTATCCCTGAACAGGGTACATTTTTCCATCTTCTAAGATCTTCTTCTATCTCTCTCTTTAGGATTCTGTAGTTTTCATTATATAAATCTTTCACCTCTTTTGTTAGGTTGATTTCCAAGTATCTTATTTTCTTTGAGGATATTGTGAATGGAGTGGTTTTCCTCCTTTCCATTTCAGAAGTTTTGCTCCTGATATACATAAATGCCTTTGATTTATGCGTGTTGATTTTATATCCTGCCACTTTGCTTAATTCATTTATTATCTCTAGCAGTTTCTTTGTAGACCCTTTTGGGTCTGTTATATATATTATCATGTCATCCACAAATAGTGATAATTTAAGTTCTTGTTTTCCTATTTTTATGCCTTTAATTTCTATTGTCTAATTGCTCTGGCTAGAATTTCAAGAACTAAATTGAATAGAAGTGGTGATAGAGGGCATCCCTGTCTTGTTCCAGATTTTAGAGGCAATCCCTTCAGTTTTTCTCCATTTAGGATGATGCTAGCCTGAGGTTTAGCATATATAGCTTTTACAATGTTGAGGTAAGTTCCTGTTATCCCTAGTTTTTCTAGTGTTTTGAACATAAAGGGATGCTGTACTTTGTCAAATGTTTTTTTCTGCATCTATCGAGATGATCATATGGTTCTTGTCTTTAAGTCTATTGATGTGGTGAATAGTATTTATTGATTTCCGTATATTGAACCAGCCTTGCATCCCAGGGGTGAATCCTACTTGATCATGGTGCACAATTTTTTTTGATATGCTTTTGTATTCGATTCATCAGGATTTTATTGAGAATTGTTGTATCCAAGTTCATTAGAGATATTGGTCTGTAGTTTTGTTTCTTTGAAGTGTCTTAGTCTGATTTCAAGATCAGGGTGATTTTGGCCTCATAGAATGAATTTGAAAGAGCTCCTTCTTTTTCTATTTCTTGAAAGAGCTTGAAAAGAATCAGTATTAATTCTTCTTTGAAGGTTTTGTAGAACTCCGCTGTTTACCCATCCGGTCCAGGGCTTTTTTTCGTTGGTTATCTTTTGATGGCTTCTTCTATTTCTTCCTTTGTCATTGGTCTGTTTAAATTGTGTGTGTCTTCCTGACTCAATCTGGGCAGATCGTATGACTTAAGAAATTTATTGATATCTTCACTATCTTCTATTTTATTGGAATATAGGGTTTCAAAATACTTTCTAATTATCTTCTATATTTCTGTAGTGTCTGTTGTGGTATTGCATTTTTCACCCCCTATGTTAATAATTTGAGTTCTCTCTCTTCTTCTCTTCGTTATCATGGCTAAGGGCCTGTCAATCTTATTTATTTTTTCAAAGAACCAACTTTTAGTTTATCAATTTTTTCAATGATTTTTTGTTTCAATTTCGTTGATTTCTGCTCTTATTTTAATGTCGTCTACTACATTTGCTGTTGTTTTGCTCTTCCTTTTCTAGGTTTTTGAGGTGTAGTGTGAGTTCATTTATTTGTTGTTGTTTTTTTCTTTTTTTGAGGAAAGAACTCCAAGAAATGAATTTTCCTCTTAAAACTGCTTTCATTGTGTCCCATAGATTACAGTAGGTTGTGTCTGTATGGTCATTTGTCTCTAAGAATTTTTTTGTCTCCTCCTTAATGTCTTCTGTAACCCATTGATCATTCAGTAGAATATTGTTCATTTTCCATGTGATGTAGGATTTTTCCTTCCTTCTTTTATCATTGATTTCCAGTTTCATTTCATTAAGATCTGATATGGTGCATGGTATTATCTCCACGCCTTTATATTTACTAAGAGTTGCCCTATGACCTAATATATGGTCTATCTTTGAGTAGGATCCATCTGCTGCTGATAAGAAGGTGTATCCACTTGATGATGGTTGATATATTCTATATATGTCAGTTAAGTCTAGGTTATTGATTGTGCTGTTGAGTTCTATAGTTTCTTTATTCAGTTTTTGTCTAGAGGATGTGTCTAATGGTGAGAGCGGTCTGTTGACGTCACCTATAATTATTATGTTGTAGTCTATCTGACTCTTGAACTTGAGAAGAGTTTGTTTTATGAGTGTGGCAGCTCATTTGTTTGCTGCATACAAATTGGTAATTGTTATGTTATGTTGGTGGATGGTTCCTTTTAACGTTATATAGTGTCCTTCTTTATCCCTTTTGATTAACGTAGGTTTGAAGTTGATTGTATTTGATATGAGTTTGGCCACTCCTGCTTGCTTCCGTGTGCCCTGTGAGTGGTATGATTTTTCCCAACCTTTTACTTTCAGCCTGTGTATGTCTTTACCTATCATATGAGTCTCCTGAAAGCAGCATATTGTTGGATTTGTTTTTTTGATCCAGGTTACTACCCTATGTCTCTTGAATGGTGAGTTTAGGCCATTAACATTTAAGGTTACAATTGAAATATGATTTGTACATCCATTCATGTTAATTTATTTATTTATTTTAGTTTGGCTAGTTTTTACTTTTTGGTTATTTTCCTCCCCCTTTACTGAGATACCTCCCACTGTTAGTTTGGGGCACTATTTTTCAATTCTTCTTCTTGTAGTATTTTGCCCAAAATCCTTTGCAGTGCTGGTTTTATGGGTGTGAATTCTTTTAGTTTTTATTCATTGTGAAAGACTTTAATTTTATTGTCAAATCTGAAGCTTAATTTTGCTGGATACAGTATTCTTTGATGGAATTCATTATTTTTCAGTGTTTGAAATACATTGTTCCAGGATCTTCTCACTTTCAAAGTTTGTGATAAAAAATCAGTCGTTAATCTAATTGGTTTACCCCTGAATGTAATCCGCCTCCTTTCTCTCGTAGCTTTTAATATTCTCTCCTTGTTCTGTATGTTGGCTATCTTCATAATTATATGTCTTGGAGTTGGTCTATTATGGTTTTGAATGTTTGGGGTCCTGTAGGCTTCAAGGATTTGGCAATCCATTTCATCTTTCATCTCTGGAAAGTTTTCTAGAATTATTTCATTTAATATGTTGTCCATTCTTTCGGTTTGAATCTCTATGGCTTCTTCTATTCCGATGACTGTGAAATTTGTTTTTTTTATGACATCCCATATCTTTTGAATAGACTGCTCTTGGGACTTAAGCATCTTTTCTGTGTTGACTATATTCTTTTCAAGTTGATAAACGTTGTCATCATTATCTGATGTTCTGACTTCTATTTGATCTAGTCTATTTGTAATATTCTCGTTTGAGTTTTAATTAATAGTTTCCTGCATTTCTAGGATTACTGTTGGATTTTTTTTAAGATCTCTATCTCCTGGTAAAGCTTGTTCTTTGCCATTTGAATTTGTTTAATTCATTTTCAAAATATTCTTTTATTGCTAGGACTTGCTGATTCATGTATTCTCTAATATCCCTTTCCATCTGAGTTAGGTAAGCCTTGAGTTTTTTTCCCTATCCCTGTTTCTGATGATTCTAGGTCCTCCTGTAGAATTAAGTTGTCCTGCATTGTTTGTACACATTTTTTTCCTTTGTTTTTTCATGATGTTCACGTTGTTTTCCATCTCTATTTGATTGCTGTTTTTCTGCTCTATTCTATAGATTTGTTTTGGTTTAATATATCTGTTGTCTCTCCTTTGTGTTGGTAGACTATGCCTGCTAAAGTGAATTCTGCTTGGAAGGAATTGCGATGGCTGAGCTCCAGTGATGTCACCTGTCTGCTATGGCGGGCCCCAGACTCCTTGCCAGGGTGTTCAAATGGGAGTGGGCTGGGACTGATCTGTCTCTGTTTGTTTTCAACTCCCGGTGGCCGGCGGGCGGGCGGTCTCCAGCTGTCCAGTCACACAGTCAGCGGGTGGGCTGTCACTGGTGGGCGGGAGATCTCTAGCCACCCAGTTGCACGTGCAGCCAGCGGGCGATTGGTCGCTGGTAGGCAGGCGGGCACCAGCCACCCAGTCGCACCAGCAGCGGGCTGTTTGTGACCAGTGGGCGGGCGTTCTCCAGCCGCCCAGTCACGCGGGCCTGGCCTCTAGTCCCCTGTTATCTCCTGCTAGTCCTGGTTTCTCGTGCTAGACCAGATTTCCCCTGAGTGATGCCTCTCGGCAGCTCATACTGTCCTCTGGGCCTGCCGTTTCTTGGGTGTGGATGGTGTCTATGGGGAACCCCGGCACTCTATTGTTTTGATTTTTTCCTCTTGCCCCTCTCCCAGCTCTGGCTAGACAGGTTTCGTTTTCGCCGCTGATGGGAGGGGAAGTTGAAGGTCAGGTGCCTCTAGTTTTCCCGACGTCTTTATGCAGGCTCTCTCTGATAATCTCTCCAATGGAAAGCCTAAGAGAGATTTTATGTGAATTCCCTGCTGTATGGGAGATGAGCTGAGTAACACAAACCTGTTTTATTGTTGCAATCTGTTGGAGAGTGGCAGTGGTTACTTCTGCTCTCCAAGATGGTGACCGTTGGTTTCCTTGGTGGAGTTTTTATTGTGGGGGGATAGAACTGTAGCACTTCCTTCCCCGTTTGAAATCCCAAACTCAGCCCGGGGCTCAGTTGGAGGTCAGCCAGCAGGATTCCACAGAATCTGCAGCAACGTTTCTCCCTGCCGGCTGGTCGCTTCTAGGTGGTGCCCTGCTGTCTCTAGCCACGGGGCAGGCCACACAGATTTGTCAGCCCGGATCTCCGGTCGCACATTTGGCTCGTGTTTGAGACTCAATTACCGGACCTCATTGGTGGAAATCATTCTTCTAGGTTTCGGTGCACACCCATTTTTCTGTAAGATCCTAACAAGATAATTTTTTGTCGTTCTAACTCGTTATTCACCTGTGAAGTGGCGCAGATCACAGGGTGTGAGTGGCAGATTCAGAGACATCCCTTCATCCTGACCAGGTTGTTTGCCATGGAAGATGACTTTTGCTCTCTCAGGTCCTTCATAGCTGCCTACATCTTCTCCATGGCTTATTTCTCCATGGACCTTTGAGGTTCTCAGCAGGTGAAAGATCCCCTACATTCCTGTATTATAAGACCAACTCTGTCCGTGCTCTTCTTTAAAGTTAGATTGAGGGAACACTGTAGGGTTAGGGTTAATAACATGTTTGATTTGGGTTAGGAATCATTCTGTTTATGAATAATTCTATTGAGAAGCTGCGATATGTATAAGAATATATAGTTGAAATATATGTAGAAAAACAGAAATCTAAGTAAGATTTGAATCCCAGAATGGCATTGGGCCCTTAATTGGGATACTTAGCGTTGAATTACGTTCTGCACAGATGTCTCAGGTAAATTGATATACAATGTCATAGGACCCTGTACCTTGGAAGATTGAATGTAGATGAGAACATCCATTTAAAAAGGTATAGTTGTTATTGAATGGTTAATTAAATAGGTACTTGTCACTTCCTGTTTTTCTCTATGCTTAACAAAACACTGTTGAAATCTTGAGAACTGTTTGCTAATCTTGTTCCCAGAATGTGCTGTCCCCAGTTTTCAAACTGCAGAATTTACTCTCTCACCTGGTTGCATGCAAACTGCCCACTCCCACTGACCCATCAATAAACTTCCCTCCTTGCCCTCGGCAAGGAAAGTATATAAGCTCTGCTCAAGCTCTTCTCAGGGCTCTCTGCTGTATTCAAGTGAGCTCTGAGCCCCAGCATGCTGGAACTCCAATAAACCCTTTGCTGTTTCATGAGTCAGTTTCTTGGTGGTCTCTTCCTCCAATGCACGCCCGACCTTTACACATGAAGTTTCCACTGATATCTGGCAGCGGCGGATGAGAGACCCCAACGGGCTACTCTTGGGGTAAGTAAGTCTCCTATTCCTGGTTTCAGGTTTCAGGTTAGGACTTGGAAAAATGGCTATTGATGAAGAGTGTGAGCTCTCTCCGACAGTGGCTGACAGACGTGTCACAGAGCCACAGGCCACGTTCCTGGAGGACGCCCCAGAGGACTTGGGAAATTTAGTTATAATAGATTCCTCGACTCAGTGATATTTTGTTTTGGATTCGGTATTGCCAGCCCATTGGTTATTGCCGGCTACTCAGTCCTGATCTCAGTGTTGGACGTCCATTGCCTGTCTTTATTGTCTTGTCTTGTCTGTTTCATGTGTCGTTGCTTTCACTGTTTGTGGATCTTTCATTATGGGACAGAGCACTTCAATGCTAGATCTCAGTTTAAAGGGCGACTCTTATGCGTGGTCTCATAAAATCCCAACACAATTAATGGCAATACTTCTCTGAGCTCAGTTCCAGAACTCAGTCTCTAAGGGGAATCACACCAGAGTTCAAGCCCAGGTGGACCCAGTCATCTCTTCCAAATGCCACACAAATGACCACAATTAAAACCAAAACACTCCCCAATGGCCCTCATCTTCTTCCATATAGACACTCATCATAACCTCTGCCTGGACGTTTCCATGAGGGGCATAGCCCAAGACAGTGTCCAAAACATGCTCCCATGCCGCTAATTTGCCTAAAGTCAGGGTGGCCTGGAAACCCTTCCAGTGAACCAGGATTGATCAAATACACCTGCCATTAATACTGATCTTCTTCTGCAATTTGAGGCCTACTGACTGTCAGGTGTAGATTCTTTATGTGAATTTCAGTCATAAGAAAACCCAACCACATCTGCAGTGCTTTGAAAAACTCATTTGACCCAAAGGATCCCAATTCTCACTTGATGGACGTCAAGAACCTAACAGAGGACGGAGAGAAACTTCACCCACAATGACTGCTCTTTTGGCCATTTTGGTTTTGGATGCACACATGGGATCTTTCTTTAGATCTATCAGTTGCAGAGAATCTAAGACACAGCCTCACACAGGGCATAGAGTTGGATTCAGACACATCCATTTCCAAAGCAATTAAGCAAAGAGCCACAGGTTATGCCCATTCATTTAGATCTGAAAACTGTTTTCTTCAGGCTTCACAAAGGGGTGGTCCGAAACAAAGAACTTCTTGACATTCAAGGCAACAGAACATTATGTAAGCAAAAGGCTCAAAGAAGGGTTTCTCCACTGAGAGTTTACTGGTCACACTGATATCTGCGTTTTCTGAGATGCTCGCCATTCCCTTCATCTATCCAGTACATGGCCATGTCACAGAGCTTAGAGGTGGTACATATCTTGGACACAAAACCATGAGCCTATTCTGGAGATTGGCCAGAATTCAGAAAGAAAATTGGAAATTACTAAGATCGTTGGTGTTGCCCATCCTTAAGGAAAGCTGCAATCCATTCATTAATTGGGCAGGATGAATGCTGGGAAGCTTTCTACAAGACAGGACAAATCCATTGATGCATTCTCTTTTCTAATGTCTACAACCACGGACATAGTGGGATACACAGACATAGAAACACTCGCCTTGTCAAACGTCTTACTAGAAACAGTTCAACCCCAAAAAACAAACCACCTTTCCTACCTATTCTCAGAACATGAGACAAAATCATAAACCCAAAACCACACCCATATTGGCACCTCCTTCCCCCAAGTAGGTCTGTGACTCTAGGGAGTGTCCTCTGACTGGTGGACCATACAATTTTCCCCTGAAAAGTCCTGTCCTGTCTCAGGTCTGTTCTCCTTGACCAACTCTGTTTAGTTGTCAGAAGCTAGTGTTTAGCCACTACCTGCTTTCTCAGGAAAGGCCCTTCTTCAGAGCTCTCCTTGCTTTTGCCATCCTAACATCAGTAGGTACAAAGAAAGACTGACTCTGTCCTTGGTAAATCCAAACAAGTGAGCCCATTGGGACTGGGACTGGGACTGGCTCTATGTGCCTGGTTTCCAGTATCCCAAGTTCAGAGAGATCCATCACCAAGAAAGTGAGGTGAGGTCACTCCCTTCAGGAACTGAATAAATTCACTGCCTTGTAAACCATTTTGTCCTAATAGTTGCTTCCAAGTGTCCCATTAGATGGAGGCTTCCCCTACTTCCTTTGAAACTTTCACAAGTTAGAATGGTATGTCAACCTTAGGAACCCGGGAATAGCTATCCACACAGGCCTGGTTTGGTCAATCTCCTCTACATTAAGAAGAGAGAGGCTGATTCAGACACATCCCTTCATCCTGACCAGGGTGATTGCCATGGAAGATGACTTTTGCTCTCGCAGATCCTTCATAGCTGACTATATCTTCTCCAGGATTCATTTCTGCATGGACTTTGGAGGTTCTCAGCAGGTGGAAGATCCCCTACATTCCTGTATTGTAATACCAACTCTGTCCCTGCTTTTCTTTAAATTTAGGTTGATAGAACAGTGTATTTTTAGGGCTAATAAAATGTTTGATTTGAGTTAGGAATAATCCTGCGGGATGAATAATGGTATTGGGAACCTGAGATATTTATAAAAATATAGAGGTTAAATATATGAATTAAAACCGAAATCTAGGTAATTTTGAAGCTCAGAAGGACATTGGGCCCTTGATTGGGATACTTAACTTTGATTTACATTGTGTACAGATGTCTCAGATAAATAGATATACAATGGCATCGGACCTTGTAGCTTGGATGATTGAATGTTGAAGAGAACATCCAGTCAAAAACGGATAGTAGGTAGAATTAGGTACAGAGTTGGTTTAGGAAGAAGAGTGAGTATAGGATTTGGAACAAAAGTTCTGGAGCATTAGGGTTGTGGTTAGAGAGTGAAAGTGAACATAAGTTCATGTGAAGGGTCAGTCACAATGGTGAACTGGTGAAAATATGCAGGAAACCACATATCTTTAGAGACATTATGAAATCAGGCAAAGTATAAAGTGAGTGATACGATTATGCATTTTCAACAGGGTTGAGTTTGAATATATAATCTTAGTAAGAAACAAATTTCCCCTTCCTCTCCTGTTTTCTCTTTTCTTTCCACTATACAAAGTCTAATCTGGGACAGAAAAGATCCGTCCTTTATAGGGCATATCAGGACATATACAGGATTGCCTGGAGCCCTTAGTTTGGGTAATGATTTAGCAGATAAAACTACGCATGACATACATATTTTCTCTACAGTAGAAGAAGCTACAAATTTTCATAAAAAATTCCATGTCAATGCTAATACTATACATAAGCGCTTTAAAATAACTAAGGAACAAGCTAGACAAATAATAAAACAATGTCAAAATTGTGTGACCATTTTACCACAAGTTAATCTTGAAGTCAATCCTAGAGGATTGATACCTAACCATATTTGGCAGATGGACGTCACAAACTTGCCAGAATTTGGAAAATTAAAATATTTGCATGTTACAGTTGATACTTCTTCTGAATTTTTGATGGACTCCCTTCATGCTGGAGAAAAAAAACTAAAGATGTTATAGCTCATTGCTTACAAAATTTTGCCACTGTGGGCATTGCAAAACAGTTAAAAACAGATGTTGCCCCTGGTTATACTTTTACCTCTTTTAAAGAATTTTGCTCATCATTTTGCATTACTCATATAACAGGAATCCCATACAATCCGCAGGGACAAGGCATAGTTAAATGAGCTCATCAAACTATTAAAACGTATTAATTAAACAAAAAAAAAAAGGAATTGGGAAGGGGTATATATTCCCCAAAGATAAACTTAAAATAACCCTTTTTACTCTAAACTTTGGAAATTTGGATTCATCAGGGCTTAGTCCTGTGGAAAGGCATATGTGTCCAAAAAATGTACATAAGCCCAAGGTACTTTGGAAGGATATTCTAACAGGACAATGGAAATGTCCTGACCCAGTAATTGTCTGGAGTTGGAGGTCTGTTTGTGTGTTTCCACAGGGAGAACAGCAGCCGATTTGGATTCCAGAGAGACTAACTAAAGCGATTTCTACAGATTAAAAGAATATGATTTGGCTCAAATCCATAACAGCTGATATCCAGAACTCCAGTTTGGCTATTCTTACATCTGTGACAAATCCAGGATGCTTTTTTCAATATCTATTTTATTATTACCCTTTTCCCATGTCATGAAGTTCTATTTTGTTTTTTGAGCTCATACAAACCTAGGTTAATGTTTTGCTGATCAGTTCTATTTTTGGACTATAGAGTTTTTAGACATTGCAATGGAGATTTCACCTGTAAAATGTTATAAGGCCTTTACTCTTATGTTATGTGTTGTATGTATTATATTACGTGTGCACACTTGTGTTTTTTGTTATATGTTTGAATGTACGTATGTCCATATATCATATATGATGAGCGCTCATGAAAAAATGGATCCAAATATATTTTTATACACTTGATGTAAATGTTTTAATTTAAATTGGGTAAACACCTGTTGAGGATTGTTTTAAAATGTGTACAAAAAAGGAGGTTAACAGATCTGTTTGTTTACTTTCACCTTTTCTTTTCATTATATTTAATAATTCTCTTCAAGACAATGTAAATTGTTAAGAAAATTGTTTTCTTTTAGTACCTTCTGGAATGTTACATAATTTTTCTTTGGCCATTATTGCCAAAATTACTATCTTCATCCCAGTGCCTGTAAAGACAAAGATAAAACCAATCTACAGGTTCTGCAATAGCCATCACTGAACTGCTTGCAGAACTTGCCTCGACTATGTATCACCTGTATGCATTGTGAACTCACCTGCATGCATTGTGAACAATATGTTGGTGAATTGACTTGTGGTAGTGTTGGGGTATTTTTGCTGATGATGTCATCGGTGGTACAATTTTTCCAAAAGGAGCCGTCAATTGGCTTGGTGTATCTTCCTCCCTTCTGCTGTCATGGTCGTTCAGCTAAAATTTGGGGGCCAACAGAGGTGAGACAAAGAACCTCACCCCCCGCTGGTACAAAGACCTCTCCACAGGTGTGACTGTATACTGGACCTGTAGCTAGTGACGGGTAAGATCCAATTGCAATGGTACCAATCTAAGACTGGAGGCTGATACCTTGAGGTCAGCTCATTCGATAATGGGTAAGCACCATATGTACTATTGGACAACCTAAGGCAGGCATGGTCCCTAAGCCACATGCTTGTTGTTTAAACACAGAGGGGGAGGTGTTGAGAGGCACAGCCCAAGGGGCCAAACAAACTTTCAGACTGCCAGCTGATTATTGGCTAACAGCGGCCCCAGCAACATCAAGCTAATTGGCTCCTCTGCGGTGATGCTCATTGGAGATGCTCATTGAGCAGTTTCCCCACCCTTTCAGACTGCAAGCTGATGATTGGCTCACAGCAGCCCCAGCAATATCTAGCTGATTGGCTCCTCTGTGGTAATGCCATTGGGCTGTTTCCCCACCCTTTCAGACAACGGAGCTGCTCATTGTGGGACTTTTTGGGCTCTGCCCACACGACCCAGCCAATCGACCTCAAGAGAAGGAGTGTGGAGGTTGAGAGCTTGTGGGAAGCCAGTAGTGGCAGTTGGGCTCTGAGGGTTTTTCCCGAGGAGCTAATTTTTAGTCATGTGTGGTTCTAAAAGTAATTTTAGTTTCTTTTGACAAGTGGCTCCTGAATTGTGCCCAGCCAGATTGCAGCAATCCTAAAGTGATGGAGAAAAAGAACCCAAACAGAATAGAAATACAAGCAGTTTAGAGAGGCATGGTGTATAGTTGGATTTACCTTTTGCATGATAAAGGGTAGGTGTTATAAATTTAGTCAATTTTAAATTGAAATAGTTCTCCATGTGTTTTATAGTTAACAAATATGTGAATTCCTATCTCCCTTTATCTGTAGCCTATTCAGCACATGTATTTTTGAATGTACATATAGAATCCTACCTGGTATCACATTTACATTTTTGTTAGATGGCTGACTTAGCAGATACAAATTTTTAGAAGAGGTCACTCCTCCTAAACGTTGTTGGAATTGAAAATTAAAACTATGGGTGAGCTTCCTAGTTGAACAATATAATACATAAATCCATGTTCAGTAAAATGAATAGTTTTGGATCTGTGGATGTTATATATTTCATGATGAATTTCGATTGGCATATATATTGCTACCTTTTAATGCCTCTCTCTCTCTCTCTCTCTCTCTCTCTCTCTCTCTTTCTATATATATATATATATATATATATATATATATATATATATATATACACACACACACACACACACTCTCCAGATTTTTCAGAATGTAAAATATATGTGTCTTATTATACAATCCCTAAATGCATTCATGTTCATGAATGTGGATTTATAACCAAATGTTCACAAAGTTATTTTCAGAAATATTCATCCACCTTAAATACATATTGTATCCTAGTACTGAAATCAAAATTCAGTGAATGGTGCATAGAAGTCCTAATTTTTCTACAGTAACTGACCCACTTTAACATCAATGCAAGTAGATTCCTATGGGACATGATGTGTATTTTGACCTTCATTTTTATTCAACACTATTACATGACTATTTCTTCAGTTTATGCACATCATAGGATATATATTTCATTCACAATTTTGCAAATTGATAGGCTTTTGTTTCACTTTTAATCACTTCTTGCTTCAGTACACAAGTATTCCTCTATGTTTTTTGACTGGTCTTTTCATGATACTTCATTTTATTTTAGATTTCAATAATCACTTTTAAAGCAAAACTCACACACTCTTCATGATAAACCATAAACCTAATATTACCATTAGATGTATAAATGGTTGTAATGAATGTATGTATCTCAATATAAGATTTCCTGTAAATTTGTAAATATCAATTCAATCCAATATTTAAAGTTGGAACCAGTAATATTATTTATTCACAATATGGTCTATTCATTCATTTTATCTATATTCCTAGACACAGGGAACACCTATTTGTACACCCTATATTAATTTATACACCTTCAAAATATTGCCCACAGAAATGGTGGAAGAAATACTCATGTCACCTGATCTACATATGCACTTTATCACAGTAATATTCTGGAAACAAAATGCAAAGTTCACAATTATGACTGTGCCAAAGCCTAAATGGAAAGTGTGCATGGATTACTAACAATATCCATGTCCAGATTGCCTAATTCTCTCAAATGTCAATCCTATTGGTGACTAAATATTTGATTCTTTCTAAGATTTTATACTCAACCTCTACCCTGTTGAAAATGTCTAATCCTATCACTCAATTTATACTTTGCCTGATTTCTTAATATCTCCATTGATATCTGCTTCCCCATATATTTTCCCCAGTTCATCATTGTGTCTGACTCTTCACATGTGGTGACATTTACATTCACTCTCTACCGCAAACCCTATTGCTAAAGAACTTTTTGTCCAAATCCTATACTCACTTTTCTTCCTAAACCTACTGACTGTCTTCCTAATCCTACCAACTATGCCTATATGAGTGGATGTTTTCTTCTACATTCAATCATCCAATTTTCAAGGTCCTATGCCATTGTATATCGATTTATCTGAGACATCTGTTTAGAAGATATTTAAAAGCTAAGTATCCCAATCAAGGGCCCAATGCTCTTCTGGGCTTCAAATCTTACCTAGATTTCTGTTTTTATACTTATATTTCACCTATATATTCTTGTAAATATCACAGGTTCCCAATACCATTATTCATCCAGCAGAATGATTCCTATCCCAAATAAAACCTGTTATTACCCTAACCATACACTGTTCCCTCAATGTAACTTTACAGAATAGCAGGGAAAAAGTTGGTCTTACACTACAGGAATGTAGGGGATCTTCAACCTGCTGAGATCCTCAAAGGACCATGCAGAAATGATTTCTGGAGAAGTTGTAGGCAGCTATGAAGGACCTGAGGGAGGAAAACTCAACTTCCATGGTAAACAACCTGGTCAGAATGAAGGGATGTGTCTTTATCAGCCTCTTTCATCTTAATGTAGAGAAGATTGACCAAACCAGGCCTGTGTGGAGAGCTGTTCTCGGGTGCCTATGGTTGATATACCATTCCAACGTGTGAAAATGTCACAGGAAGTAGGGGCACCCTCCATCTCATGGGACCCTTGGAAGCAACTCTTAGGACAAAGTGGTTGCCAAGGCAGTGACTTCATTCACTTCCTGATTGAGGTTACCTCACATAACGTCCTGGGTGATGGAACTCTCTAAACGTGGGATTCAGAAAGCCAGGCAAGCACAACCAGTCCCAGTCCCAGTCCCAGTGGTCTCACTTTTTTTGGATTTACCAAGGACAGAGTCTGTCTTTCTTGGTACCTACTGATGTGAGGATGGCCAAAAGACAGGAAAGCTAAGAAGAGGGGCCTTTCCTGATAAAGCAGGTAGTAGCTCACCACTGGCTTCTGACAACTTCACACAACATTCTTCCCTCAATGCAGCACAAAGGTCCCTTTCACTCATGAAGAGGAGGTCCAACCCTCAACTGTTCTGTAAAAGAACTTCAGAGAGAGAGGTTAAAGATTCCTGCAAAGCTGTTATGGAGGTTTCTAATATATTTAAGTTTTGGTCTATTTCTGCTTCTAACTGGGTCATTTGTTGTGTCCCATGGACCAGGGCAGTGGTTCCTGTGCCCACCCTTGTGGCAACTCCTATTCTTTATAGGATGGCTAAAGTGAGGGACATATGTTCCCAGTGAAACCGGGTTGTATGTCCCACCTATTCGATCTTCAAATGAACCTGCGTCATGATAGAGCATTCTGGGTAACATATGCACCATTACACAATTAATCACATCCGTTTTTCATTTCATGAAAACATCAACAATGTTTTAGTATATAGAATTATACTGTTGTAGGGACGGACAAGGCAAGGCACCTAAGATAGCACCAAAGACAGTGAAACAGTCCTATTTGGTTGCACCCAGATTCAGAGGGCATTGCTTCGGTTGTAATCAATTAATCTTCTGAATTCCAAGTTTAGGTAGTTTCAGAATTTTGTACCCAACATGTAAGAGAAGTGGCTCAGAAGATCACACTCTGCAGAAGTTCACAAAAAGCTGTTTTTGTTTCTGTTTTTTTTTCTCTGTTCTGGGCAAGTTAACTTTTCAAGGACAACTGGGTGGGGGAGAGCTTTTACTTCCCTTTCTTTTTTTCCCCCTGCCAGCTGTTACCATGGAGCCCAGATGGTAACTTCTTTATCTTAGAAATGTTGCCATCTCTGTGAAGCCCCAGTTCAAGGCCAGAGGAATTGTTCACATATTTTGTGAAAAACTAGTAAGGGGGTGTCTAGCTTAGGAGTGCTGATTATTTTTAGCCAGTGGCCAAGTGGAACAGGGCAACATTAAATGAGGAAGGTTATCTACACTGAAATCGTTTATAGGGACTTTTTTGCTGAAAGTCCTAAAGTCAGCCATGGTGAAGACTCCTGGAGAAGGTCAGTGAAAACTTTTCTGTGGGCCTGGTACAGAGGGGGGAGACAGAGAAGTCGGGGCTTAGAGCAGCTTCATGGATCTGAGAATGAGAAAGGAGAGATGTAAAAGAATAATGGGAAAGGGGTTTGGGATATTCCTAGCAACAAAACTTGAGCAGTAGAACAGGTAGAGCAGAGGGGAAGAAGGGAGTGAGTATCCACAAAGCCTGTGAGGGACTTTAAATTTTTAGTAACATGTTTTCAGTGATGAAAGAGCAAATTTAAAGGCCATTTTCATTACATTTGGATAAGGGTCTGAGGGCTCTCCTCAGCTGGTTTGAGCTATGGGTTAGCTGGAAAGAGGACCTGGTGGGACCCAGTGCAGGCAGTGACAAGAGAAGAGAGGAGTGAGTCGGTGGAGGAGTACCTCAGTACCTGCTTCTCAGCCAGGGGGCAATGGTCTGAGAACCGGTGTTGGTTTGGGTTTTTTTTTTTTTTTTTTTTTTTTTAGGATTTCATTCTTTTCTATGAGACTGTATTTTATTTATTTTTTTTTTATTTTTTCATCTTCCATACATTTGATTTAAATGAGTTATGCATTTCCATTTTTACCCCAAATACAGATTGCAGAATCACATCAGTTACACATTCACAATGTTTACATAATACCATATTAGTGACTGTTGTATTCTGCTAACTTTCCTATCCCCTACTATCCCCCCTCCCCTCCCCTCTCATCTTCCCTCTCTATCTCATCTGTTGTTGTTCCATTCTCTCCCTTCCCCCCCTTTCCCCTCACAATCTTGTATATGTGATTTCGTATAAAAATGAGGGTGTCCTTCCGTTTCCATGCACTTTCCCTTCTCTCTCCCTTTCCCTCCTATCACTCGTCTCAGTTTAATGTTAATATTTTCCTCATGCTCTTTTCCTCTGTTCAGTTCTTAGTTGCTCTCCTTAAATCAAAGAAGACATTTGGCATTTGTTTTTTAAGGATTGGCTAGCTTCACTTAGTATAATCTGCTCTAATGCCATCCACTTCCCTGAAAATTCAATGATTTTGTCATTTTTTATTGCTGCATAATACTCCATTGTGTATAGATGCCACATTTTTTTTATCCATTCATCTATTGAAGGGCATCTGGGTTGGTTCCACAGTCTGGCTATTGTGAATTGTGCTGCTATGAACATGGATGTGGCAGTATCCCTATAGCATACCAGCACTGCAAAACATTTTGACCAAAATATTACAAGAAGAGGAACTGAAAAATAGCGCCCAAAACTAACAGTGGGAGGTATCTCAGTAAAGGGGAAGAAAAATAACCAAAGAGGGAAAACTAACCAATCTAAAATAAATAAATAAATAAACATGACTGGAAGTACAAACCATATTTCAATTGTAACCTTAAATGTTAATGGCTTAAATTCACCAATCAAGAGACATAGGCTAGTAACCTGGATTAAAAAAACAAATCCAACAATATGCTGCCTTCAGGAGACGCATATGATAGAAAAAGACATTCACAGACTAAAGGTGAAAGGTTGGGAAAAATCATACCACTCATATGGCCATCGGAAACAAGCAGGAGTGGCCATTCTCATATCGAATAAAGTCAACTTCAAACCTAAGGTAATCAAAAGGGATAAAGAAGGACACTATATACTGTTAAAAGGAACCATCCACCAACCAGACATAACAATTATCAATTTATATGCACCAAACAATGGTGCTGCAACATTCATAAAACAAACTCTCCTCAAGTTCAAGAGTCAAATAGACCACAACACAGTAATTATGGGGGACTTCAACACACCACTCTCGCCATTGGACAGATCCTCTAGACAAAAGCTGAACAAAGAAACTATAAAACTTAATAACGTAATCAATAACCTAGACTTAACAGACATATATAGAATATATCAACCATCATCAAGTGGATACACATTCTTCTCAGCAGCACATGGATCCTACTCAAAGATAGACCATATATTATGCCATAGGGCGACTCTCAGTAAATATAAAGGTGTGGAGATAATACCATGCACCATATCTGACCATAATGGGATGAAGCTGGAAATTAATGATAAAAGAAGGAAGGAAAAATCCTGCATCACCTGGAAAATGAACAATATGGTACTGAATGATCAATGGGTTACAGAAGATATAAAGGAGGAAATCAAAAAATTCCTAGAGATAAACGACAATACAGACACAACATACCGGAATCTATGGGACACAATGAAAGCAGTTTTAAGAGGGAAATTCATTTCCTGGAGTTCATTCCTCAAAAAAAGAAACAACCAACAAATAAATGAACTCACACTACATCTTAAAACCTTAGAAAAGGAAGAGCAAAACAACAGCAAATATAGCAGAAGACAAGAAATAATTAAAATCAGAGCGGAAATCAACGAAATTGAAACAAAAAAAACCATTGAAAAAATTGATAAAACTAAAAGTTGGTTCTTTGAAAAAATAAATAAGATCGACAGACCCTTAGCCACGCTAACGAAGAGAAGAAGAGAGAGAACGCAAATTACTAACATACGGGATGAAAAAGGCAATATCACAACAGACACTACAGAAATACAGAAGATAATTAAAAAGTATTTTGAAACTCTATATTCCAATAAAATAGAAGATAGTGAAGATATCGATAAATTTCTTAAGTCATATGATCTGCCCAGATTGAGTCAGGAAGACACACACGATTTAAACAGACCAATAACAAAAGAAGAAATTGAAGAGGCCATCAAAAGACTACCAACTAAGAAAAGCCCAGGACCGGATGGTTTGGGTTTTTGATCTAGTAATTGAAGGGAAGAAATCAGGTTGCTGAGTTTGGAGTGACAGCAGATAGTCTGGAGATGAAGGCTGAGGGTGAGGATCTATTGGAGAAGCATAGTTCAGGATGTGAGCGAAGGAGGGAAAAGGCCTCCACATAGGGGAATCTCCTTTTACCCTTTTGAGCACTTGCAGAAGTTAAAAAGGTCACACAGTATTTGAGGATCTAGAGACCCCTCTGGGGGCCATGGGTTTTGGTTATCTAATTGGTCATATGGCCAATGCTGTGTACAGAATTTGATGAGGAGTTCGGGTTCCATCAGGAAGCCCCTGTATGCTCACATCCCCATGACTTACAGAAGAAATTGGCTTTTCCTCCACACAGCTGTTGCTGTTTGTGGCTTTGATTGTCTGCCGGGCAAACATAGTAATCTAGGCTAGCCAACCTGCACCTGGCTTACCTGTCCCGACATCCATAATGTTTGTTTCCATTATTTATGGTACAAAAGTATTTAATGGAATTTTAGTGGTATCCTCTTCATCAGGGATATCCTAATAGGAAAGACCTATAGCCAGCTAACAAATGTCTGGGTGGAGAAATGGCCACCAGGTCCCAAAGTGGGCTATATGTGAGATAGATTATACTTCTTCTCCAGTAGGATTTGTGATCAGCCATCGCTGCTGAAAGGGCTGATGAGGGTTAGAACTACTGGTGGTCAAGGAGAGACTCTATAGCTTCATCCACCTGGCAAATACACAATTTGAAAGGGTTACCAGTCTCTTCCAGTTTCCAGGCAGAGTCTGGACAGGGTGCAGGCTTGAGATGAGAGGCCAGGATCCAGGAAGTGATTCTGTCTACCTTTACCACTGTAGGTGTTATAAGTAGAACCTGGTATGGTCCTTTCCAGTGGGGTTCCAGGGATGACACCTGATGTTGTCTTACATAGACAAAGTCTCCTACTTGATATTGATGTGGAGTCCCCTCATCTCCAGGTTGGTAGGCAGTGGCCAGCTGTTTTCACAGGTATCGCTGAGTTCTTTCAACAGCTGTAAGTCTGTCAAGCATGGTGGTGTGGAAGGGATCGTTAGGTCTTAGAGTTGGGGTTAGGTCCCTTACTGGAATAGGGGCCCCATAGGGAATTTCATAGTGGGTGAGGTTACACAAAGAAACAGAGAGAGAATTTCTTGCATGAAACATTGCATAAGGCAGAAGCATCGTCCAATCTTTTATGTCGGTCTCTAAGCTTAATTTCATTAAGGTCTCTTTAATTGTTCTATTCATTCATTCTACCTGTCCTGCACTCTGTGGTCTATAAGCACAATGTAATCCCCAGGGTACTGGCTAACCCCTAACGTACTTGGGTCATGAATGCAGGTCCATTATCAGACTCTGTTACCTTAGGCAGGTCGTATCTTGGAAAAAAATCTTCCAGGATCTTCTTGACCACCATTTGTGCTGTTTCTTTCTTTCTTTCTTTTTCTTTCTTTCTTTCTTTCTTTCTTTCTTTCTTTCTTTCTTTCTTTCTTTCTTTCTTTCTTTCTTTTTTTTGGTGGGGAAGGCTTTAATCCATCCTGAAAATGTATCTACAAAGACTAGGAGATATTTAAGTCCATACCTTGCATGCTTAATTTCAGTAAAGTTCACTTCCCAGAATTGTCCTGGTCTTTTTCCTCCTAGGTGCTTTCCTCCAGGAAGCTTGGAAGGGTAAGCATAAACCAATTGATGGACCCGACAGGCTTTTGTTACCCATTCAGTCCTTTTGCTGTGATTTGGTCAGTGGAAAACTCTGTTCTTGATCCTTCAGGAATGCCTGCAGTTTCTTTGAACAAAGTTGAGTGAGTTGATGTACATTTTCTACTGACATAGTTAGAGCCATGACTATAGGAGTTTTTACTGAAGGATTTAGAAATCCCACTTGGTTGCCTTCAGGGTTAAAAGTTATTTTGGCCCAGAGCTTGGTGAGCAGATCTCTGCCCATCAATGGGGCCAGGCATTCTGTGATTACTAGGAAGGATTGATGGATTTTCCTTTTCCCAGGTCTATGGTCCTCTTAGTTGTCCAAGCCCGATACTTACTGCCATTTGCCCCTTGAACTAGAGACCTTTTATTTGATAGATGGCCCAATGGGGCCTTAAGGGCTGAGTATATTGCCCCTGTATCCACTTCAAAGTTTACTGGGGTCCCCTACACTTCAAAAGTTACCCTGAGCTCCGGGAGGGGATGTTAGCCCCGACTTTTGGAGTCATCCTCAAGAGTCAGAATGGCTGGCAGGAGTGGCTGTCTCTTTCTAGGGAACTCTTTGGCCCAGTGTCCTTTTTTTTACAGTAGGCACAGTGATCTGAGGCAAGGAGTGGCCTCTGGCGTGGGCCCAGGTATCCCTTCCTGTCTCCCTGTTTCTTAATTTCTGGCCTATTTGTTGTTGTGACCAGGACCTTAGTCAGCGCCTTAGTCTGTCTTTTGTTTCTTTTATCCTCCCTTTGTTCCCTTCTCTTCCTCAGTTTCTCTCTTAAAGTATACCTTCTCGGCTTCTCTGACTAAATCTCTCAAAGTCATATCTTGTAATCCATCTAAGCATTTTAACTTTCTTTTAATATCCGGGGCAGCTTGCCCAATAAAGGCCATTGTGACAGATGACTTTTGATCCTCTGCCTGAGGATTGAAAGGAGTATATCTTCTATATGCCTCCATAATTCTCTCTAGAAACATAGAGAGAGGTTCTTCAGGCCCTTGAATAATCTCTCTTACCTTGGCCTAATTAGTTGGTCGCCTAGCGGCCGCACGGAAACCCACTATTAGAGCCCGGTGATAAGTGAACAGATGCTCCCTACGTTCAAAGATTTGGGGGCCACAGTTGGGTTGGTTCAAAGGAAAGCTGGCTTTGATTATCTTGGGAAGTTGTGTCAGTCACGCATCTGGTCAGAGGATATTTTTTTCCAGCTTCCAGGAGTATTCTATTTTGATCCCCTGTCATGAAGACAGTCCCTATGAGTTGTTGGCAGTCATCTCAAGTAGGCTAGTGTGAAAACATCAATGACTCAACCAGACCTGTGTGCCAGGTGGGGTGCTCAGAAAAAGGGGGATTGTTATATTTCCAATTATGTACGTCTGAAGAGGAGAATGGCCAAAACTGGTAGGCTTGCATTTTTTCCCCCATGGCCGTCGTCAATCTTTGGCCCATAGGGATGGAGGGGGAGCATCATGGGAGTTCCAGTGTTTTCAACTATTCACTTCTGGCGAGTTCCTATAGCCGGGCCAGCTTCCTCAAGGGAAGGAAGGGCTGTGTGTGCCACTGGGGAGCTATCTGGAGGGTGCTGTGCTCCTCCTATTGCAGAGAGGCTGAGTCAGCAGCAGGGGAATCACTTAGAGGGTGTTGGGGATTGGGGGAAGAGGGCAGGGGATAAGGAGGGGGAGGAGAATCCAGTAGAGTCAAATCTTGTGACTCAGGGAGAACAGAGGGTGGAGAAGGAAGAAGAGCAGAGGGTTTGAGAGATCATGGGGGAAGGAGTAGGAGCAGGGGCAGCGGTAAGGAAAGGCTTCACCCATGGAGGAGGAGATTTGCAGAGGTCCTGCAAAGTTAAGATATATGGCGGAATGATCCAGATGGCTATGTGGCCCTGGCTAAAAGACAATATCTCTAACTTTTTAAATTAGTGGGAAGTAGAAAGATCCTTCTAGAGGCCCTCCGACTCGAAAGGTGGGTCATTCTGAGGCACAGAGCGTCTTCCAGGTCCAGTGTTTTACTAAATAAAAAAGATTCTGAGCCCTTATGTGGACTTTGGGCCAGTGATCAATGGTCAGGGACAGAGGCATTGAAGTGCTCTGTCCCATAATGAAAGATACACAAATAGTGAAAGCCACGACACATGGGGTCTCACATTCGCCGCTGCTGGATTTCAGTGGAACCTCCATATGAAAAGGTCGGGCAAGCCTTGGAGGAAGAGACCACAAAGAGATTGTCACATGCAACAGCAAAGGGTTTATTGGGGGTCCAGCATGCTGGGGCTCAGAGCTCAATTGAAAAGAGATTAGCAAAGAGTTCTCAAGATTTCAAAAGTGTTTTGTTAAGCATACAGAGAAACAGGAAGTGACAAGTACCTATTTTATTAACCTTTAACTATCGACTATCCCTTTTTGACTGGATGTTCTCTTCTACATTCAATCATCCAAGGTACAAGGTCCTAGGCCATTGAATATTGATTAATCTGACACATCTGTGCAGAACCTAATTCAAAGCTAAGTATCCCAATCAAGGGCCCAATTCTCTTCTGGGCTTCAAAACTTACCTAGATTTCTGTTTTCATACATGTATTTCACCTATATATTCTCATACATATCACAGGTTCCCAATACCATTATTCATCCAGCAGAATGATTCCTAACCCAAATCGAAAATGTTATTAACACTAACCGTACACTTTCCCCTCAATCTAACATTACAGAGAGGAGGGACAGAGTTAGTCTTACAATACAGGAATGTAGTGGATCTTCCACCTGCTGAGAACCTCAAAGGTCCATGCAGAAATGTCCTCTGGAGAAGACGTAGGCAGCTATGAAGGACCTGGGAGAGTAAAAGTCATCTTACATGACAAACAACCTGGCCAGGATGAAGGGTTGTGTCCAAATCAGCCTCTCTCGTCCTAATGTAGAGAAGATGGACCAAACCAGGCCTCTGTGGAGAGCTGTTCCCAGGTTCCTATGGTTGATATACCAATCTAACTTGTGAAAGTGTCACAGGAAGTTGGGGCAGCCACCATCTCATGTGACCCTTGGAAGCAACTGTTAGGACAAAGTGGTTGCCAAGCCAGTGAACTCATTCAGTTCCTGAAGGAAGTGACCTCACCTCACTTCCGTGGTGATGGAACTCTCTGAACATGGGATCCAGGAAGCCAGGAATACAAGCCAGTCTCAGTCACAGTCCCTGTGGGCTCACTTGTTTGGATTTACCAAGGACAGAGTCAATCTTTCTTGGTACCTACTGATGTGAGAATGGCCAAATACCAGAAAAGCTCTGAAGAGGGGCCATTCCTGAGAAAGCAGGTAGTGGCTCACCACTAGTTCCTGACAACTTCACAGAGTTGACCAAGGAGACCAGATCTGATAAAGGACAGGCCATTTTGGGAGAACATAGTATGGTCCAGAAGTCAGAGGACACTCTGGATAGTCACAGACCTACTTGAGGGAAGCAGGTGCCTTTTTGGGTGTTGGTGTGGGTTTGTGGTTTTGTCTCATGTTCTGAGAATAGGTAGGAAAGACGGTTTTGAGGTTTGGAGTGAAATGTTTCTACTAAGTCGTTTCACAGGGCGTGTGTTTCTATGTCTGTGTATCTCACTGTGTCCGTGGTTGTAGACATTAGAAAAAAAGAATGCATCAATGGATGTGTCCTGTCTATTAGAAAGCTTCCGAGCATTCATCCTGCCCAATTAATGAATGGACCAGGGCTTGCATAATCAATGGGTAACACCTGCTATCTTCCTAAGTTCCAGTTTTCTTCCTGAATTCTGGCCACTCTCCAGAATAGGCTCATGGTTTTGTGTCCAAGATATGTACCACCACCAAGCTCTGTCACATGGCCATATACTGGATAGCTGAAGGGAATGGCGAGCATCTCAGAAAACTCAGATATCAGTGTGACTACTAACATCTCAGTGGAGAAACCGTGGTTGGGCCTTTTGCTTAACAATTGTTCTTTTCCCCTGAGTCAGGAAGGACTTTGCCTCAGGCCAACCCGTTTGTGAAGCCTGAAGAAAACCGTTTTCAAATGGAAATGAATTGGCATCACTTGTGTCTCTTTGCTTAATTGCTTTGGAAAGGGATGTGTCTGAATCAGGCTCTTGGCCCAGTGTGAGGCTGTGGCTTAGATTGTCAGCACCTGATGGATGTAAAGAAAGATCCCATGTATGCATCCAACACCAAAATGGCCAAAAGAGCAGTCATTGTGAGTGAATTCTCTTGTCTTTCTCTGTAAGTTTCCTGACCTCCATCAAGTGAGAATAAGGATCCTTTGGGTCTAATGAGTTCTTTAAAGCCCTGCAGAGGCTAGCCCATTGGTGCTTGGGTTTTATCATGACTCCAATACACATAAATAATCTAAATCCCACAGTCAGTAGGCCTCAAATTGGAGAAGTGGAGCAGTATTAAATGCAGGCCTATTGGATCACTCCTGTTTCACAGGAAGGGTGTCCAGGCCACTCAAACTTTAGGCAAACGAGGGGCAAGGGAGCTTATTTTGGATACTGTCTTGTACTGTGCTCCTCATGGAAACCTCTAGCAAGAGGTTATGTTCAGTGTCTATATGAAATAAAATGAGGGCCATGTGGGATTTTTTTTGGTTTCAATTGTTTTCATTTGTGTGGCGGTTGGAAGAGGTGACTGGGTCCACCTGGGCTTGAACAGTGGCGTGATTCTCCTTAGAGAGTGAGTTCTGAAACTGACCTCAGAGAAGTATTGCCATGACTTGTGTTGGGATTTTAGGAGGACACTCATGAGAGTCGCCCATGGAAACTGAGATATAGGCCCAGGGTACCTTTCCACAGAGCACTGGGAATCTCAGCCAGGATATCACATGATTTTATTCTTAAAGGCATGTCAGCCATAGTTGAGAATCAAAACAAACATGGACCTCACATTGTAGACCTCAATGAGCCTGGCTTCATGTGACCTTTTGGCCACTCTTTGGAAAGTCTTGCCTGTGAGAGTTCTCGATAGCGTTCATTGAAATGAGCATCCTCACCATTTAATGGTTCCCGAATGAATTAAAACCCACAGTGCCTCCAACTTCATCCTTGAAAAATGCCTAGATAAATACCATGAAATTTTTGAATTTCCCATGACCTGGTCGCACTGGGAACATTTGGATGTCCTACATCATTCATGAATCTATCAGGCAGTGCCTTGATTGACTGGGATTCATAAAAATGGTGTAGAACAGAGATACCAGTAAGTTGGAGCCTACTGAGTGGTGGGCCTAGAGCAGAGGTGGGAAGGTGTATGATAAAACATCTTTGTGAGGCCATGTCAATCTGCCATTAGCTTCCAAATTGCTTGTGACTGACATGGTGCAGCCAGCAGAATGTTCAATGAAATGGCATATTGTTATATGGAGAGGTTTCAGGGCAATGTTCAGAACCAGGTTTCTATGGACAAGGGGGCAAGCTATGAGGGATAGAAGCCTGCTTGGTGCATTCTCCTGAGAACCCTGACCCACCGCACAAGACAGAACTCCCTCCACCACTGTGTCCCATTTGAACTCCTTGTATATCGTGAAGCAAATACCAAAGTCCCAGTGCAGCAGCAAGAAACACCATGAAAATTGGAGGATGACCAAATGGCTTCACAGTCCCCCAGGGAGACACTTAGCCCACAATGGCCACAGTTTACCTACAAAGAGAGAATTCCGCACTGCTACCGCATGTACATTGGAAAATAAGAATCCATGTCCTCCAGGTCACATAGATGCAGACCCAGCTTTGATGGTCTCACTAGAAAGAAATCAAAAGCTCCTGAAAACAATATATATTTCAAGTGCCCAACCACATAGGCAGTTTCCCAAGAAGTCTTTAGGGCACCAGAGCTCCACATTTGAGAAATGTTTACTGTGTCCCTTACTTTGGGAAACTCCTCTAACACCTCCAAGGTTGTGAACTCCTGAGCATATTCCATTCCAGATATGTATTCACAGATTTTCTAACTCTTCTTCTCTAATTCTGTATTACTTGGGGCGGAGTTAATTACAATAAATTTTTCTGGAAGAGAATAAGAAGATTTTTGTGTAGCACATATTTGCATACACATTGTGTTCATTTTCCAATTTTCCATTCGAAATACTGATTCCCTGACACTAACCCATAGCTTGCTAGACTCTGACTACTAATCCTAATGTGATGGAGAAAAATAACTCAAACAGAATAGAAATACAAGCAGTTCAGAGGAGGGGTGGTGTATAGTTGGGCTTGCCTTTTGCAATATATAGGTTTGGAGTTATAAATCTAGTCAATTTTTAATTGAAGTAGTTCTCCGTGTGTTTTTAAAGTTAACAAATATGTGAATTCCTGTCTCCCTTTCTCTGTAGCCTATTAAGCACATGTATTTGTATATGCACATATTGAATCCTACCTGGTATCACACGTACATACTTTTGAGGTGGCCAACTTGACAGATAGAAATTGTGGAACAGAAAATTCAACCTATGGGAGAGCTTCCTAGGTGAACAACATTATATATAAATCCATGTTCAGTAAAATAAATATTTTTGGATATGTGGATCATATAAATTTCACGATGAATTTTGATTGGCATATATATTGCTACTTTTTAATTGCTCTGTGTGGGTTTTGTGTGTGTGTGTATATATATATATATATATATATATATATATATATATATATTCTCCAGATTTTTCAAAATGTAAAATATATGTGTCTTATTATACACTCCTAAATTCATTAATGTTCATATATTTGGATTTCTAATCAACTTTTCACAAGATTATTCTCAGAAATATTCATCCACCTGAACTACATATCTGTTTCCTAGTACTGAAAACTAAATTCAGTGAATGGTATATACAAATGCTAATATTTCTACAGTAACTTACCCAGTTTAACATCGGTGCAAGTAGATTCCTATGTTCCATGATGTCTATTTTGACGTTCATTTTTATTCAACACTGGTATATTAGTTTTCTTCATTTTATGCACATCATACGATATATATTTCTTCCACAATTTAGCAAATTTATAGGCATTTGTTTCACTTTCAATCACTTCCTGCTTCAGAACACATGTATTCCTCCAGCTTTCTTGACTGGTTTTTCCATGAGACTTCTTTCTGAACACATTGTTTTCGATTTCCATAATCACTTTTGGGGCAAACTCACACAACCATCATGATAAACCATAACTCTATTATTACCATTAGATGTATAACTGTTTGGAACGAATGATTGTATATCAACATAAAATTTCTTATGTATTTTCAGATATCAATTCAATCCAATATTAAAAGTGGAACCTGTTATATTATTTATTCACAGTATGGTCTATTAAGGCATCATCTCTATATTCATAGACCCAGGGTCTATGTATTTGTATCCCCAATACTAATTTATAAGTCTTTAAAATATTGCTTTCAGAAATGGTGGAAAAAATACTCTAGTCACCTGATATACATATACATTTCATCACAGTAATATTCCTGACACAAAATGCAAGGGTCACACTTATGACTGTACCAAAGCCTAAATTGAATGTGAGCATGTATTACTAACAACATCCATGTCCTGGTTCCCTAATGCTCTCAAATATTATTCCTATTGGTGACTACATATCTGTTTCTTCCTAAGATTATATATTAAAACACAACCCTGTTAATAATGTCTTATCCTACCACTCACTTTGTACTTTGCCTGATTTCCTAATGTCTCCATTGATATCTGCTTTCAAATACCTTTTCTCCAGTTCATCATTGGGAATGACCCTTCAAATGTGCTGACATTTACATTTACTCTCTCACCAAAACCTTATTGCTAAAGAACTTTTGGTCCAACTCCTAGACTCACTCAAATGGGTTCTTCAAAGCCCTGCAGAGGGAAGCCCAGAGATTCTTGGGTTTTCTCATGACTCTAATTCACATAAAGTATCTAAACCCCACAGTCAGTAGGCCTCAAATTCGAGAAGCAGAGCAGCATTAATGGCAGGCCTATTTGATCACTCCTGGTTCACAGGAAGGGTGCCCAGGCCACCCTGACTTTAGGCAAATGAGGGGGAAGAGAGCTTATTTTGGACACTGTCTTGGACTGTGTCCCTCATGGAAACCTCTAGCAAGGGATTATGATGAGTGTCTACATGGAAGAAAATGAGGGCCATGTGGGAGTGTTTTGTTTTTAATTGTGGTCACTTGTGTGGCGGTTGGAAGAGATGAATGGGTCCACCTGGGCTTGAACTCTGGTGTGATTTCCCTTAGAAACGGAGTTTTGGAAATGACCTTAGAGATGTATTGCTATGAATTGTGTTGGGATTTTCGGAGGCCAGGCATGAGAGTCGCCCATGCATGACAATACGCGTCAAATTGGAGAAGCAGAACTTAATGTCCAAATCCTTTACTCACCCTTCTTTTTAATCCTACCGTCTATCTTCCTAATCTCAGATAAATACCATGATATATTTGAAATTCCTATGACCAGGTGGCACTGGAGAATCTTTGGATGTCCTGTTTCTGATCATGAGTGTACCAGACAGTGGCTTAATTGACTTGGTTTTATGAAAATGGTCTAGAACAGAGATGCCAGTAAGTTGGAGCCTGCTGAGTAGTGGGCCTAGAGCAGTGGTGTGCAGATGTGTGATAAAATATCTGTGGTGGGGTCATGTGGATCTTCCATTGGCTTCCAAATGGCTTGTGACTGAAATAGTGTAGCCAGCAGACCCTTATATGTAAAGGCATCTCGTTATATGGAGAGGTTTAACGTCAATTTTAAGAAACAGGTTGCTATGGTCAAGGGGACAAGCTATGTTGGATAGAAGACTTGTTGGTGCATTCTCCTGGAGAACCTGACCCACCACACATGACAGAACTCACTCTAGCATTTTGTCCCAGTTGAACTCATTGTATTTCGTTAAGTAAATACCATACTCCCAGTGCAGCAGCAAGAAACACCACAAAAAGTGGAGGATGACCAAATGGCTTCACAGTCCACATGGGGAGACACTTAGACCCGAGTGGCCACAGTTTACCTACAAAGAGAGAATTCAGCACTGCTCCCTTATGTTCATTAAAAAAAAAGAAACCATGTTCTCCAGGTCACATAGATGCAGACCCATCTTTGATGGTCTCACTACAAATGAAGCTAAAGCTCCTGACAACAACATATATTTCAAGTGCCCGAACTCAGAGACAGTTTCTCAAGAAGTTTTTAGGCCAGCAGAGCTCCATGTTTGTGGAGTGTTTACCCTGACCCTAACTTTTGGAAACTCCTCTACCACCTCCAAGGTTGTGAACTCCTGATTATGTTCCATTCCATATATGTATTCACAGATTTTCTAACTCTTCTCCTCTAATTGTGTCTTATTTGGGGTGAAGGTAATGGCAATTCATTGTTCTGGATGAGAGTGGGAATATTTTTGTGTGGCACATATTTGCATACACATTGGATTCATTTTCTTATTTTTCAATCAAAATACTGAAACCATGACACTAACCCATACCCTACTAGACTCTGACTACTAATCCTAATATGATGGAGGAAAAATAACCAAAACAAAATAGAAATACATGCAGTTCAGTGGAGGCATGGTGTATATTTGGACTTGCCTTTTACATGATAAAGGGTAGGTGTTATAAATCTAGTCAATTTTTGGTTAAAATAATTCTCCATGTGTTTTTAAAATTAACTAATATGTGAATTCCTGTCTCCCTTTCTCTATAGACTATTCAGCACATGTATATTTATATGCACATGTAGAATCCTACCTGGTATCACAGGTTAATTTTTTTTTGTTGTCTGACTTGGAAGATACAAATTGTGAGAAGAGATCCCTCCTCCTAAACGCTGTTGAAACTGAAAATTCAACCTATGGGTGAGCTTCCTAATAGAAAAACATTATACAAAAATCCATGTTCAGTAAAATAATTATTTTTGCATATGTGAATTATATATATTTAATGATGAATTTCGATTAGCATATGTATTGCTACTTTTTATAGTCTGTGTGTATGTTTTGTGTATATATATATATATATATATATATATATATATATATATATATACATACTCTCCAGATTTTTCAAAATATGAAATATATGTGTCTTATATATACTCCCTAAATTTATTCATGTTGATGTATTTAGATTTATAATCGATTTTTCACAAGATTACTCTCAGAATTATTCATCAACTTGAAATATATATTTGTTTCCTAGTACTGAAAACTGACTTCAGTGAAAGCTGCACACAAATCCTAATATTTCTAGAGTAACTGACCCAGTTTAATATCAATGCAAGTAGACTCCTATGGGACATGACATATAATTTGACGTTCATTTTTATTCAACAATGGTACATTACTATTTCTGCAGTTTATGCACGTCGTAGGATATATATTTTATCCACAAGTTCACAAATTTTTAGACATTTGTTTCAATGTCAATCACTTCCTGCTTCAGAACACAAGTATTCCTCCATGTTTCTTGACTGGTCTTTTCATGAGACTTCTTTCCAAAAATATTATATTTGATTTCCATAATCAGTTTGAAGCAAAACTCACACACACTTCAGGATAAACCACAACCCTAATATTACCATTAGATGTATTACTGGTTGAAATGAATGTATGTATATCAATATAAGATTTCCTGAATATTTTTAGATATCAATTTAATCCATTATTTAAAGTTGGAACAAGTAATATTATTTATTCACACTACGCTCTATTCATGCATTATCTCTATATTCATAGACACAGGGTACATCTATTTTTACCCACAATACTAATTTATACATCTTCAAAATAGGGCTCCAAGAAATGGTGGAAGAAATACTCATGTTACCTGATCCACATATACATTTTATCACAGTAATATTCTGGTCAGAAAATGCAAACATCACACTTATGATTGTACCAAAGTCTAAATGGAAAATGAACATGGATTACTAAAAACATCCATGTCCAGGCTGCCTAATGCTCCCACTTGTCAATCTTTTTGGGGACTACATATTTGTTTTTTCCTAAGATTATATATTGAAACTCAATCATATTGAAAATGTCTAATCCAATCACTCACTTTACACTTTGCATAATTTCCTAATGTCTCTATGGATATCTGCTTTCCTACATATTTTCCCCAGTTCATCATTGTGACTGATTCTTCACACGTTCTGACATTCATATTCACTCTCTACCCGAAACCCTATTGCTAAAGAATTTTTGGTCCAAAACTTATACTCACTCTTCTTTTTAAACTTACAAACTGTCTTCCTAATACTACCAACTATCCCTTTTATCCTGGATGTTCTCTTCGACATTCAATCATCCAAGGTACAAGGTCCTATAACATTGTATATCGATTTATCTGAGACATCTGTGCAGAACATAATTCAAAGCTAAGTATCCCAAAGAAGGTCCCAATGTCTTTCTGGGCTTCAAATCATACCTAGATTTCTGTTTCCATACTTATATTTTACCTATATATTCTTGTAAATATCGCAGGTTCCCAATACCATTATTCATCCAACAGAATGACTCCTCACCAAAATCGAACCTGTTATTAACCCTAACCATACACTGTTCCCTCAATCTACCTTTACAGAAGAGCAGGGACAGAGTTTGTCTTACAATACAGGAATGTAGGGGATCTTCCACCTGCTTAGAAACTCAATGGTCCAAGCAGAAATGATCCCTGGAGAAGTATTAGGCAGCTATGTAGGACCTGAGAGAGCAAAAGTCATCTTCCATGGCAAACAACCTTGTCAGGATGAAGGGTTGTGTCTGAATCAGCCTCTCTATTCTTAATGGAGAGAAT
Source organism: Callospermophilus lateralis (assembly GCF_048772815.1). Classification (NCBI taxonomy): domain Eukaryota; kingdom Metazoa; phylum Chordata; class Mammalia; order Rodentia; family Sciuridae; genus Callospermophilus; species Callospermophilus lateralis. Next base: position 1,618,484 of record NW_027510595.1, on the reverse strand, counting down.
ATGGACCAAACCAGGACAATGTGGAGAGCTGTTTCTGGTTCCATATGGTTGATATACCATTCTAACTAGTGAAAGTGTCAGAGGAAGGGTCCCATCTCATGGGACCCTTGGAAGCAACTGTTATAACAAAGTGGTTGCCAAGGCAGTGAACTCATTAAATTCTTGAAATAAGTGACCTACCTCACTTCCTTGGTGATGGAACTCTCTGAATTTGGGATCCAGGAAGCCAGGCACACAGAGCCAGTCCCAGTCTCAGTCCCAGTGGGCTCACATTTTTGGATTTACCAAGGACAGAGTCTGTCTTTTTTGGTACCTACTGATGTGAGGATGGCCAAATGCGAGGAGAGTTCTGAAGACGGGCCTTCCCTGAGAAAGCATGTAGTGGTCAGAACAGGCTCCTGACAACTTCACAGTGTTTGACAAGGAGACCAGATCTAAGACAAGACAGGCCTTTTCGGGGGAACATAAAATGGCCCACCAGTCAAAGGACACTCTGGATAGTCACAGACTTACTTGGGGGAAGGAGGTGCCTTTTTGAGTGTGTGTGTGAGTTTGTGGTTTTGTCTCATGTTCTGAGAATAGGTAGGAAAGGCGGTGTGTTTGGTTTGGAGTGGACTATTTCTAGAAAGAACTTTGACAAGGCAAGTGTTTCTGTGTCTGTGTCTCCCACTGTGTCCATGGTTGTAGACATTAGAAAAGAGAATGCATCAATGGATGTGTCCTGTCTAGTAGAAAGCTTCCCAGCATTCATCCTGTCCATTTTAGTAATGGACTGCAGGTTGCCTTATCGATGGGCAACACCTACTATCTTACTAAGTTTCTGTTTTCTTCCTGAATTTTGGCCACTCTCCAGAATAGGTTCATGGTTTTGTGTCCAAAATATGTACCACCTCCAAACTCTGTGACATGGCTATGTTCTGGATAGCTGGAGGGAATTGGAGTATCTCAGAAAACTCAGATATCAGTGTGACCAGAAAAGCCTCAGTGGAGAAACCCTGTTTTGGGCCTTTTGCTAACCTATTGATCTTTTGCCCTGAATGTCAGGAAGGTCTTTGCCTCAGGCCACCCCTTTGTGAAGCCTGAAGGAAACAGTTTTCAAATGGAAATGAATGGGCATCACCTGTGGCTCTTTGCTTAATTGCTTTGGAAAGCCATGTGTCTGAATCAGCCTCTTGGCCCTGTGAGAGGCTATGGCTTAGATTTTCAGCGCCTGATGGATCTAAAGAAACATCCAATGTGTGCATGCAAAACCAAAATGGCAAGAACATAAGTCATTGTGGATGATGTCTCTTGCCTTCCTCTGTTAGGTTCCTGACCTTCTTCAATGGAGTATAGGGATTTTTTGGGTCAAATGAGTTCTTCCAAGCTCTTCAGAGGTGCTTGGGTTTAATCATGAATCCAAATCACATAAGGAATTTATACCTGACAGTCAGTAGGCCTCTAATTGGAGAAGTAGAGCAGTATTAGCGGCAGACCTATGTGATCAATCCTAGTTCACAGGAAGGGTGTCCAGGCCACCCTGATTTTAGGCAAATGAGGGGCAAGGAAGCTTATTTTGGACACTTTCTTGAGCTGCGCCATTCAAGGAATCCTCCAGCCAGAGGTTATGATGAGTGACTCTATGGAAGAAGATGAGGGCCATGTGGAATTGTTTTGGTTTTAATTGTGGTCATTTATGTGGTGGTTGGAAAAGATGACTGGGTGCACCTAGCCTTGAACACTGGTGTGATTCTCCTCAGAGACTGAGTTCTGTAACTGACCTCAGAGTAGTAATTGCTTTGAAAATGGTTGTGTCTTAATTAGCCTCTTGGCCCTGTGTGAGGCTGTGACTTAGATTATCAGCACCAGATGGATCGAAAGAAAGATCCCATGTGTGCATCCAAAACCAAAATGGCCAAAAGAGCAGTCATTGTGGATTAAGTCTCTTGCCTTTCTCTGTAAGGTTCTGAAAGAATAAAAGAAATTGAAATTGAAATTGAAATGTAAAGAACCAGGTTTGTAAACTTTCCAAGCTGCACTTTCCTGTGGCAGTTTAGACAATTCCCGGATCTGCCCATTAGATGTGTGTTGAAATCTTCCCTGACTACCTAGTTACTTAACAACCCTTTCCCAGAATCCCTGCAGCTCAGCAAGTATACATCTCAGGTATTCAACCAATCAGTTTAAATGTATACCCCTTCTTAGGGCTGACCAATCACCCCCTGCCCGAATTGTTCCCGCAAATGAAAGTGCTAATCATGCTTTAGAGTTGTTATTTGATTTTCCCATGGTATATGATGAATTGCTAAAGGAGGCTATGATGTATGTAAAGTCCCTGCCCTCTCTAAGGAATGTATATAAACTCTGCTCAAGTTGTTCTCAGGGCTCTTTGTTCTTTGCTCCTCTAAAGTGAGCTCTGAGCCCCAGCATGCTGGACCCCCAATAAAACCTTTGCTGTTGCATGAGAAAGCCTCTTGGTGGTCTTTTTCTCTGACGTTCGCCCCACCTATTCATCTGGAGGCCCCAGGTGAGATATCCGGCAGCGGCGGAAAAAAGACCCCAATGGACTCCTCTCGGGGTAAGTAAGGCACCTCTTTCTGGTTTTGGGTTTCAGGTTATGGATTGGCAAAGTGGCTGTCAGTGAAGAGCATTAGCTCTCTCTGATGGTGGCTGACAGATGTGTCACAGAGCTACAGGCCACGTTCCTGGGGGACACTCCAGAGGACTAGAGAAATCAAGGAATACTAATTTCTTCAACTCGTTTATATTTTGCTTCAGGATTCGGTTCGCCAGCCCATCAGGTTTTGCCGGCTACTCAGTTTTGGTCATTGTTCTGAACTCATGTTGAGTTTACCGGCTGTCTTTATTGTCTAACCCATCAGGTTTTGGCAGTTACTCAGTTCTAATCTTTGTCTTGGACTCATGTTAAACGTTTACTGTTTGTCTTTGTCTGTGTTGCGTTTGTGTCTTCACTGTCCCTGTTTGAGTAACTCTCATTATGGGACAAAGCACTTCCACTTCTCTGTCCCTGACACTTGATCATTGGACTGATGTCCGCTCAAGGGCCCAGAATCTTTCTTTTTCAGTTAAATGCCGTATCTGGCAGATTCTCTGTGCTTCAGAATGGCCCATTCTCGGAGTCAGGTGGCCCCCCAGAAGGATCCTTCTACTTCCCTCTAATCCGAAAAGTCAGAGATATTGTCTTTCAGCTGGGGCCACGTGGCCACCCAGATCAACAGCCATATACCCCTTCCCCCAGCATCCTATCATTCAAACCTTCCACTCCTCCCCCTCTTCCTTCCATTCTCCCTGAGTCACAAGACTGGACACTCCTCCCCCTCCTTATCCTCTACCCTCGCTCTCCAACCCCCAACACGTTCCAGATGATATTCTCGCCGCTGACTCAGCCTCTCCGCCGCTAGAGGCAATTGGGCCAGACCCAAGCACTCCAGGGGACTTCTCTGCAGCAGCAGCAACCCCTCCTCCCCTGGAGGAAGCTGGGCCACCTAAAGGAACCCGCCGGTGACGGATAATAGAAAACTCGGAAGCCCCTATGATGCTTCCTCTCCATCCCTACGGGCCAATGAACCGATCCAACTGGCACCCAAACACCTTTAAATGTAGGTAGCATCTGTCCACTTATCGCCAGACTCTAATAGCAGGTCTCCGAGTGGCCGCCAGAGGGCCGACTAATTTGGCCAAGGTAAGAGAGATTATCCAAGGGCCTAATGAGTCTCCCTCAATGTTTCTGGAGAGAATTATGGAAGCATATAGGAAATATACTCCTTTTGATCCTCAGGCAGAGGATGAACAAGCATCTGTTGCAATGGCCTTTATCGAGCAGGCTGCCCTAGATATTAAGAGAAAGTTACAACGTCTAGATGTATTACAAGATAAGACCTTGAGAGATTTAGTAAGAGATGCTGAGAAAGTATATTATAAGAGAGAAACTGAGGAGGAAAGGGAACAGAGGAGAGAGACGGAAAGGGAACAAAAGGAGGATGAAAGGAGCAAAAGGCAGACTAAAGCATTGACTAAGGTTCTGGTCAGAGCACCAAATATGCCAGAAGTTAAAAAGCAGGGAGACAGAAAGGGATACCTGGGCCCCCGCCAATGGCTGCCCCTGGCCTCAGATCAGTGTGCCTACTGTAAAGAAAACAGGACACTAGGACAAAGAGTGCCCCCGAAAGAAGCAGAGATGCCAGTCCTCCGTGCTGACTCTAGAAGAGGACTAGGAAAGTCGGGGCTCGGATCCCCTCTCCGAGCTCAGGGTAACATTTAAAGTGGAGGGGACCCCAGTGAACTTTGAAGTGGATACAGGAGCAGTATAATCAACCTTTAAGACCCCACTGGGCCCCCTATCAAATAAATGGTCCCCTGTTAAAGGTACTAATGGCAGTAGATATTGGGCTGGGACAACTAAGAGGACTATGGACCTAGGAAATGGAAAAGTCCACCACGCTTTCCAAGTAATCCAAGAATGCCCAGCCCCATTGATGGGCTGGGATCTGCTTACCAAACTCTGGGCTAGAATAACCTTTAACCCTGATGGTCCCCAAGTGGAGTTTCTAAAGCCTTCAGTAAAAACTCCCATAGTCATGGCTTTGACAACATCCGTAGAAGATGAACATCAACACTTCGCGCCTCCTAGGACTTATCAAACAGGCAAACTACCCCAGAAATGGATAAAAGATTATCCTAATGCCTGGGCAGAAATTGCTGGGTTAGGTCTAGCCATATAACAACCTCCAATAGTAGTAGAATTAAAAGCCTCTATCTCTCCAATCAGTGTTAAACAATATCCTCTAATCAAAGAAGCTAAGGATGGGATAAGGGCCCATATTCAGAAATACCTGGCTCTTGGGGTCTTAAGGCCCTGTCATTTGTCCTAGAATATCCCCCTGCTACCAGTAAGAAAGCCAGGAACTGGGGACTACCGGACGCTTCAATACCTAAGAGAGATCAACAACAGAGTGCAGGACATTCACCCCACTGTACCGAATCCATATAATTTGCTTAGCGCTCTGAATCTGGAGCAGGAATGGTACACTGTGCTAGACTTAAAAGATGCTCACTTTTGCTTGCCCGTACATAAGGACAGTCAGTTGCTGTTTGCTTTTGAGTGGATAGACCCCCGAAAAAGGAACATCTGTCCAACTAACCTGGACTAGACTCCCACAGGGGTTCAAAAACTCTCCCACTCTCTTTGATGAACCCCTCCACAAGGACTTCAATGACTTCAAAACTGCACACCCCGATGTCACCATACTCCAATATGTGGATGGTCTGCTACTGGCAGCCGACACCAAAGAGAACTATGAGTCTGGGACCCAAGCATTATTTTCCAAGCTTGCTCGGCTTGGATATAGGGCTTCTGCCAAAAAGGCCCAAATTTGTCAGCAAGAAGTAATCTTCCTGGGTTATTCTCTTAGGGGTGGCAAAGGATGGCTCACTGAGCCCGCAAAACGAACCTTTGTGCAGATACTGCCCCCATCTAATAAGAGACAACTCAGGGAGTTTCTTGGGACTGCCGGCTTTTGCAGGTTATGGATTCCTGGGTTCGCGTCTCTGGCTGCCCCTTTATACCCGCTGATAAAGGGGGATGCCCACTTCCAATGGACCCCTGAGCACCAACAAGCTTTTGATAATGTCAGAAAAAAGGTGCTGCTATCTGCTCCGGCCTTAGCACTCCCAGATATAGAAAAACCCTTCAGTCTCTACATCGAGGAAAAGAAAGGAATAGCACGGGTTGTGCTCACTGAGACTTTGGGACCTTGGAAAAGGCCGGTAGAATACTTATCAAATAAACTGGACCCAGTGGCTAGTGGGTCGCCCCATTGCTTAAGAGCTATAGCAGCGGCAGCCCTTCTAATAAAAGATGCTGATAAATTAACGTTGGGACAGAAGCTAACGATTATAGTCCCCCATGCCCTGGAGTGCATCATCTGTCAGCCTCCAGAGATGTGGCTATCAAACTCTAGAATAACCCACTACCAGAACCTCTTGCTTGACAAAGACAGAATCACGCTGGGACCCGCTGCTCCACTCAACCCGGCTACACTGCTGCCAGAAGAATCATCAAGACCCGTTGCTCATGAGTGTCAACACATACTGGCAGAGGAAACCAGTATACGACGAGACTTGAAGGATCAGCCACTGCCTTGCCCTGAAGTTGTATGGTTTATGGATGGCAGCAGCTTCCTCCAAGATGGTAAGCGGTGGGCTGGAGAAGCAGTAGTTAGCAAAATTAATGTCATCTGTTCCTCTGGTCTCCCAGAACTGACATCAGCCCAAAAAGCAGAACTGATTGCCCTTACAAAAGTATTGGAAGTAGCAACAGGCAAAAGGGCCACCATATACACTGATAGCTGCTATGCATTTGCCACTGCAAATGTGCACGGGGCTATTTACCATCAAAGGGGGTTATTAACCTCCACCTGGAAAGAAATAAAGAACAAAGATGAGATCCTCCAACTTCTCTCAGCAGTGCAGGGCCCTAAGGCACTAGCTATAGTGCACTGCCCAGGGCACCAGAAGGGAAACGAACCCTTGGCGGTTGGAAAAAGAAGGGCAGATGAGGAAGCTTAATTGGCAGCCCTAAATGGAGTGACTGTGTTAACTTTTTCCACACCAGGGGGAACAACAATCAGGAGACTTGGCCGCACCGGAACATTCAGGCAACTTATCATCTGAGGAGACAGATACAGAACTCTGGGATCCTACAGAGCCAAGTTTACAATTTCAAAAAGCCCACCTTTATGTCAAAGACGTACACCAGCTCACCCACTTAGACTCAGAGAAGATATAGGCACTCTTAAAGGACCGGAGAAAGGACTTATTATTGACTGACTCACAGAGGAAAGAAATAGCTGAGCAGGTGACTAGAGCTTGTCAAGTCTGCCAAGTAGTTAATGCTTACCCATCCAAGCTTCCTGCAGGGAAGCGCTTACAAGGAACCAGACAAGGACAATTCTGGGAATTGAACTTTACTGAAATTAAGCCAGCAAGGTATTAACTTAAATATCTCCTAGTCTTTGTAGATACTTTTTCAGGATGGGTCGAAGCCTTCCCCATGAAGAAAGAAACAGCTCAGATGGTAGTCAAAAAGATCGTAGAAGACATTTTTCCAAGGTTCGGCCTGCCTAAGGTAATAGGGTCCGCTAACGGACCGGCATTCATGCCCCAGGAAAGTAAGGGATTTGCCAGGAACCTGGGGATTAATTGGAAGTTACATTGTGCTTATAGACCCTATAGCTCAGGACAGGTAGAAAGGATGAATAGAACCATCAAAGAGTACTTAACAAAATTAAGCTTGGATACTGGCATAAAAAATTGGACTATGCTCCAACCTTATGCACTGTTTTGTGAAAGAAATACCCCCTCCGCCTCTTTGTGTAACCTCACCTCTTATGAAATTCTCAATGGTGCCCTTCCTCCAGTAGGGGACCTAATCCCAACTATGAGACTTAATGATTCCTTTCACACCCCCTTGCTTGACAGATTTAAAGCCCTTTAACAAACCCAGCACCCAGCGATACCTGTGGAAACATTTGGCCTCTGCTTATCAGACTGGAGACGAGGGAACCCCACATTGATATCAAGTGGGAGGCTTCGTCTACGTGAGATGGCGTCAGGTGTCATCCCTGGAACTCCACTGGAAAGGACCATACCAGGTGCTGCTTATAACACCCACAGTGGTGAAAGTGGATGGGATCACTTCCTGGATCAATGCCTCCCATCTCATGCCTGAGCCCTGTACAGACTCTGGCTGGAAACTTCTACAGACTGGTATCCATCTCAAGTTGCGTGTCCGTCATGTGGGTAGGGCTATGGATTCTTCCCATGACCACCAGCAGCCCTAATCCCCATCAGCGTGCTCAGCAACAAGGGCAAGTAATGAATCCTAATGGGCAAGTAGTGTGATCTATTTCACAAACAGCCACCTTATGGACTTGGTGGCCATCTCTCCACCCGGACATTTGTCAGCTTGCCATAGGCTTCCCTGACTGGGATCTCCCTGACATAGAGGACCCCACACAGATCCCACTCAAACCCTAACCAGGGCAACATAGACCACCTTAACCCATGAATTATGGATGTCATCTCCCCCAGCTCAGGTGTAAACTAGCCAGTCTTGACTATTATGTGTGCCCACCTGATTTCCAAAGTCATAAAACAGGCCCAAACCTGTGGAGGACCCAGTGACTTTTATTGTAGATCTTGGGGTTGTGAACAAACGAAAGCTGCATGGTGGAACCCAAACTCCCCAGAAAGTATGATTCCGGTAGGATGAAATGACACCTGGATTGATCCCAAGAAATGTGCTGCTAGCCCAGTGGTGTCAAAAACTCGCTGTGGAAAGAATACTCTATGTTACCCCCTCAATATAACTTTCACTTCCAAAGGAAGGGGCTACCTCAGAAAAACCTGGCCTATGGGAAATACGTGGGGAATGCGATTCTATATTTATGGCCCAGGTGATGAATTTGGTCTCTGGTTCACCGTCTGGCTTAAAAAGAAAGAAAATCCCACAGCAATAGGACCCAATCCCCTCAAGCCAGGGATTAAGCCTCCTAAACCTTCCATGCCTAGATCTACCAGAACCCCTCTACCATCTAATATTTCCTGGATTCCGTCTTTGCCTACTTCCCCAGTCCAGAGTACATCTGACTCCTCCCCCTGGGAACTAATTAAAGGAAACTTTATGGTACTGAACTCCACACAGTCAGAACTCCTTGTATTTCAGCCCAGGTCTTTGACAGCCCTGTAAATTATTGTGTAATGGTGCAGATACTCTCCAGGGTACTCTATCATAATGCCTAATCATTTGAAGGTCTACTAGGGGGACAAACAACCCGATATCAAGGGGAACCATTGTCCCTTACTCTAGCCATCCTATTGGGGATAGGAGCTGCTGCAGGAGTGGGTATGGGAACAGCTTCTATGATGCGTGGTTAACAACAAATGGCCCAATTAGAAACAGCAATAAATCAAGACTTGAAGACGTTAGAGACCTCCATCACAGCTTTGCAGGAATCCTTAACCTCTCTCTCTGAAGTTGTTTTACAGAACAGGTGAGGATTAGACCTCCTCTTGATGAGGGAGAGGGCCTCTGTGTTGCACTGAGAGAAGAATGTTGTTTTTATGCTGACCATATTGGAGTTGCAAAATAATTCATGAGTAAATTAAGAAAATACCTTGAAGAGCGCCAGAGAGAATGGGAGATTCAACAAGGGTGCTTTGAGTCATGGTTAACCGAGTACCCCTGGTAACTACACTAATATCAGACTTAGCTGGACCCCTGATCATCCTTATGGTGTTGCTAACTGTGGGACCTTGTTTGCTTAACCACATAGTTTCCTTTCTCCAGGCTCAGATTAGGCAGGTGACACTCATGATAATCAGACAGAAATATGCTGCACTGGTAGGAATAGAATGTGAAACCCCACAATAATTTTGATTCATTACTTTTAAGATTAAAAGTAGTCAGAAAAAGGGGTGGGAAATGAAAGAATAAAAGAAATTGAAATTGAAACGTAAAGAACCAGGTTTTGTACATTTTCCAAGCTGCACTCAGAACCTGAAATTCCTGTGGCACTTAAGACAATTCCCGGATCTTCCCATTAGATGTGTGTTGAAATCTTCCCTGACCACCTCGTTACTTAACCACCCCTTCCCAGAAACCATGCAGATTTGCACGTATACCTCTCAGTGCTTCAACCAATCAGTTTAAATGTATACTCCTTCTCACGGCTGACCAATCACCCGCTGCCCAACCTGTTCCCGCCAATGAATGTGCTAATCATGTTTTAGAGTTATTATTTGATTTTCCCGTGGTATATGATGATTTTCTAAAGGAGGCTATGATGTATGTAAAGTCCCTGCCCTCTCTAAAGAATGTATATAAACTCTGCTCAAGTTGTTCTCGGGGCTCTTTGTTCTTTGCTCCTCTGAAGTGAGCTCTGAGCCTCAGCATGCTGGACCCCCAATAAACCCTTTGCTGTGGCATGAGACAGTCTCTTGGTGGTCTTTTCCTCCGAAGTTCGACCGACCTTTTCAGTTCCTGACTTCCGTCAAGTGAGAATAGGGATCATTTGGGTCAAATGAGTTCTTCAAAGCCCTACAGTGGATAGCCCATAGGTGCTTGGGTTTTCTCATGACTCCAAATCACATAGAAAATCTACACCTGACAGTCATTAGGCCTCAAATTGGAGAAGCAGAGCAGTATTAAAGGCAGGCTTATTTGATCACTCCTGGTTCAAAGGAAGGGTGTTTAGGCCACCCTGACTTTTGGCAAATGAGGGGCAATGGAGCTTATTTTGGACACTGTCTTGGGCTGCACCCCTCATGGAAACTTCCAGCCAGAGGTTATGATGCGTGTCTGTGTAGAAGAAGATGAGGCCCATGTGGGAGTGTTTTGATTTAAATTGTGGTCATATGTGTGGTAGCTGGAAGAGATTACTGGGTCCTCCTGGGCCTGAACTCTGGTGTGACTCCTTTTAGACACTGTGTCCTGGAACTGAGCTTAGTGAAGTATTGCCATGAGTTGTGTTGGGATTTGAGGAGGCCATGCATGAGAGTCGCCCTTGGAACCTGAGATGTAGGCCCAGGGTAGCTTTCCACAGAGCACTGGGAATCTCAGTCAGGATACCACAAGATTTTATTCTGAAAGACTTGGCAGCCATAGTTGAGATCAAAACACTCATGGATCTCAATTGTAGACCTCAATGAGCCTGGCTTCAGGTGACCTTTTGGACACTCTTTGGGAAGCCTTGCCTGTGAGAGTTCTCCAGAGTTTTCATTGAAATGATCATACTCACCATTTAATGGTTCCTGCATGAATTGAAATCCACTGTGCCTCCAACTTCATCCTTGATAAATGGCTAGATAAATAGTTTAAATTTTTGAAATTCCCATGAACAGGTGGCATACAGAACCTTTGGATGTCCTATTTCTGATCATGAGTGTACCAGACAGTGCCTTGATTGATTGGGTTTAATGAAAATGGTGTAGAACCGAGATGCCAGTAATTTGAAGCCTGATGAGTAGAGGGCCTAGAGCAGCGGTAGGCAGGTGTGTGATAAAACATCTGTGATGGGGCCATGTGGATCTGCCTTTGGATTCCAAATGTCATGAGACGGACATGGTGCAGCCAGGAGACCATTATAAGTAAACACATCTTGTTATATGGAGAGGTTTTAGGGTAATTTACAGAATCAGGTTGCTATGGTCAAGGGAGCAAGCTATGTGGTATAGAGGCCGGTTTCATGAATGCTCATGTGTGAGCCACCACATGTGATAGAACTCCCTCCAGCACTCTGTCCCAGTTGAACTCCTTGTATTTCATGAAGCAAATACAAAACTCACAGTGCAGCAGCAAGAAACACCAGGAAAAGTGGAGGATTACTAAATGGCTTCACAGTCCACACGGGCAGACACTTAGACCACTGTGTCCCAGTTGAACTCCATGTATTTCGTGAAGCAAATACCAAAGTCGCAGTGCAGCAGCAAGAAGCACAATGAAGAGTGGAAGAGGAACAAATGAATATACAATCCACGCGGGGACACACTTAGCCCCAAGTGGCCATAGTATACCTACAAAGAGAGAATTCAGCACTGCTCCCTCATGTTCATTGGAATATTACAATTTATGTCCTCCAGGTCACATAGATGCTGACCCAGCTTTGATCGTCTCACTAGAAGGAAGCAAAAGCTCCTGAAAACAACATATATTTCAAGTGCCCAAACTCAGAGGCAGTTTCTCAAGAAGTCTTTAGGCCAGCAGAGCTCTGTGATTGTGGAGTGCTTACCCTATCCCTTACTTTTGAAAACTCCTCAACCACCTCCATGGTTGTGAACTCCTGATCAAATTCCATTTCAGATATGTATTCACATATTTTCTATCTCTTTTCCTCTAATTGAGTCTTACTTGGGGCGAAGGTAATGTCAAGGGATTGTTCTGGATGAGAGTGGGAAGATTTTTCTGAAGCACATATTTGCATACACATTGGATTCATTTTCCTATTTTCCATTCAAAATACTGAATCACTGACATTAACACATACCCTACTAGACTCTGACTACTAATCCTAATATGTTGGAGAAAAATACCCCCAAAAGAATAGAACTACAAGCAGTTCAGAGGAGGCATGGTGGATAGTTGGGCTTGCCTTTTGAATTATATAGTGTAGGAGTTTTAAATCTTGTCAATTTTTTTTGAAATAGTTCTCCATGTATTTTAAAAGTTAAGAAATATGTGAATTCCTGTCTCCCTTACTCTGAAGCCTATTCAGCACCTGTATTTTTATATGCACATTTAGAATCCTAACTGTTACCACACGTACGTTCTTGTGTGGAGGCTGAATTGGCAGATACAAATTGTGAAAAGGGATCACTCCTCCTAAACGCTGTTGGAACTGAAAATTCAACCTGTGGGTGAGCTTCCTAGTTGAACAACATTATACATAAATCGATGTTCAGTAAAATGAATTTATTTGGATCTGTGGATGATATATATTTCATGGTGATTTTAAATTGGCATATAGTGCTACTTTTTAATGTCTGTGAATGTTTGTGTGTGTGTGTGTATATATATATATATATATATATATATATATATATATATATATATATATATATACACAAACTCTCCAGATTTTTCAAAATATGAAATATATGTGTATTATTTTACACATCCTAAATTTTTCATATTCATGAATGTGGATTTATAATCATCTTTTCACAAGATTATTCTCAGAAATATTCACATACCCTACTAGACTCTGACTACTAATCCTAATATGATGGAGAAAAGTAACGCAAACAGAATAGAAATACAAGCATTTCAGAGGAGGCATGTTGTATATTTGGACTTGCCTTTTGCATGATAAATGGTAGGTGTTATAAATCTGGTCAATTTTCAATTGAAATAGTTCTCCATGTGTTTTTAAAATTAACAAATATATGAATTCCTGTCCCTTTCTCTGTAGCCTATTCATCACATGTATTTTTATATGCATTTATAGTATCCTACCTGGTATCACATGTACATTTTTGTGAGTTGGCTGACTTGGTAGATACAAATTGTGAGAAGAGATCACTCCTCCAATTCGTTGTTGGAACTGAAAATTCCACCTATAGGAGAGCTTCCTAGTAGAAAAACATTATACATAAACTCATGTTCAGTAAAATAAATATTTTTGCATCTTTGGATGATATATATTTATAGATGAATTTTGAGTGGCATATATATTGCTACTTTTTAATGTCTGTGTGTGTGTTTTGTGTAAATATATATATATATATATATATATATATATATATATATATATATACTCTCCAGATTTTTGAAAATATGAAATATATGTGTCTTATTTACACTCGCTAAATTTATTCATGTTCATGGACTTGGATTTATAATCAACTTTTCACAAGATTATTCTCAGAAATATTCATCCACCTGAAAAACAGATTTAACTAATATTTCTACAGTAACTGTCCAAGTTTAACATCAATGCACCTTGATTCCGATATGACAAGCTGTGCATTTTGACGTTCATTTTTATTAAACCCTGGTACATTAATATTTATTTGTATTATGGACATCATAGGATATATATTTCATCCACAAATTCACAAATTTATGGGCATTTGTTTCACTTTCAATCAATTCCTGCTTCAGAACACATGTATTCCTCCAGGTGTCTTGACTGGTCTTTTCATGTGACTTCTACCCAAACACATTATTTTCGATTTTCATAATCAATTTTGAAGCAAAACTCACACCCTTTATGATAAACCATAACCCTAATATTACAAATAGATGTATAATTGGTTTGAATGAATGTATGTTTATCAATATAAAATTTTCTTTATATTTTCAGATATCACTTCAATCCATTTTTTAAAGTTGAAACCAATTATATTCTTTATTCACACTATTGTCTATTCATACATTTTCTCTATATTCAGAGACACAGGGTGCACGTATTTGTACCCCCAATACTAATTTATATGTCTTCAACATATTGCTTCCAGAAATGGTGGAAGAAATACTCATGTCACCTGATATAAATATACATTTTTTCAGTGTAATATTCTGGACACAAAACGCAAATGTCACACTTATGATTGTACCAAATCCTAAATAGGAAGTGAGCATGGATTACTAAAACCATCCATGTCCAGGTTGCCTAATGCTCTCAAATGTCTATCCTGTCGGTGACTACATATTTGTTTCTTCCTAAGATTATATATTAAATCTCAACCTGTTGAAAATGTCTAATCCTATCACTCACTTTATACTTTGCCTGATTTCCTAATGTTTCTATTGATAAATGCTTTCCTACATATTTTTTCCAGTTCATCACTGTGACCAACTCTTCACATGTGCTGACATTTACATTCACTCTCTAACCAAAACTCTATTGCTAAAGTACTTTTGGTCCAAATCCTATTCTCACTCTTCTATCTAAACCTACACTATCTTCCTAATACTACCGACTATCCCTTTTTGACTGGATGTTTTCTTACACATTCAATCAACCAAGGTACATGGTCCTTTGCCATTATATATCGATTTATCTGAGATATCTGTGCAGAACATTTTTCAAAGCTAAGTTTCCCACTCCAGTGCCCAGTGCACTTCTGGGCTTCAAATCTTATCTAGAATTCCATTGTCATACTTATATTTCACCTCTATATTCTTATAAATACCACAGGATCCCAATATTCTTATTCATCCAGCAGAATGATTCCTAACACAAATCGAACCTGTTATTAACCCTAACCATATACTGTTCCCTCAATCTATCTTTACAAAAGAGCAGGACTGAGTTGGTCTTACAATACAAAAATGTAGGGAGACTTTCACCTGCTGAGAAGCTCAAAGGTCTATGCAGATATAATCCCTGGAGAAGATATAGGGAACTATGAAGTACCTGAGAGAGAAAAAGTCATCTTCAATTGCAAACAACCTGGTCATGACGAAGGGATGTGTCTGAATCAGCCTCTATCTTCTTAATGTAGAGAAGATGGACCAAACCAGGCCTATGTAGAGAGCTGTTCCCAGGTGCCTATGGTTGATATAACTTTCTATCTTGTGAAATTGTAACAGGAAATAGGGGCAGCCTCCATCTCATGAGACCCTTGGAAGCAACTGTTAGGACAAAGTGGTTGCAAAGGCAGCAAATTCAATCAGTTCCAGAAAGAAGTGACCTCATCTAATTTTCTTGGTGAAGGAACACTCTAAACTTGGAATCCAGGCACCCAGAGGCAGTCCCAGTTCCAGTCCCAGTGGGCTCACTTGTTTAGATTTACAGAGGACAGAGTCCGTCTTTCTTGGTAAATACTGATGTGAGTATGGCCAAATGCCAGGTGAGCTCTGAAGAGGGGCCTTTCCTGAGAAAGCAGGTAGTGTCTCACTGCTGGTCCCGGACAATTTCACAGAGTTAGCCAAAGAGACCTGATTTGAGACAGGACAGGCCGTTTCGGGGGAACATAAAATGGTCCACCAGTCAGAGGGCTCTCCAGATAGTCACATACCTACTTGGAGGAAGGAGGTGCCTTTGTGGTTGTGGGTGTGAGTTTGTGGTTTTGTCTCATGTTCTGAGAATAGCTAGGAAAGGCAGTTTGTTTGGTTTGGAATGGACTGTGTCTACTGAGTGCTTTGACAAGGCAAGTGTTTCTATGTCTGTGTATCCCACCGTGTCTGTGGTTGTAGACATTAGAAAAGAGAATGCATCAATGGATTTGTCATGTCTAGTAGAAAGCTTCTCAGCATTCATCCTGCCTAATTTATGAATGGACTGTGGATTGCCTTATGGATGTGCAACACCTACTATCTTTTAAAGTTCCTGTTTTCTTCGTAGAATTATGGCCACTCTTCAGAATAGGCTTATGATTTTATGTCCACCATATGAACCACCTCCAAGATCTGTGACATGGCTATGTACTGGATAGCTGAAGGGAATGAGAGCATGTCAGAAAACACAGATATCATTGGGACCAGGAGAGTCTCAATGGAGAAACCCTGCTTTGGGTCTTTTGCTTATCTATTTGTCTGTTGCCCTGAATGTCAGGAAGTTCTTTGACTCAGGCCACCCCTTTTTGAAGCCTGAAGAAAATAGTTTTCAAATGAAAATGAATGGGCATCACCTTGGGCTCTTTGCTTAATTGCTTTAGAATGGGATGTGTCTGAATCAGCCTCTTGGCCCTGTGTGAGGCTGTGGCTTTGATTCTCAGCACCTGATGGGTCTAAAGAAGGATCCCATGTGTGCATCCAAAACCAAAATGGCCAAAAGAGCGGTCATTGTGGATGGAGTCTCTCGTCTTCCTCTGTAATGTTCCTGCCTCCATCAAGTGAGAATAGGGATCCTTTGAGTCAAATGAGTTCTTCAAAGCCCTGCAGAGTCTAGCCCATAGGTGCTTGGGTTTTCTCATGACTCCCATTTACAAAAAGAATCTAAACCCCACAGTCACTAGGCCACAAATTGCAGAAGTGGAGCAGTATTAACGGCAGGCCTATTTGATCACTCCTGGTTCACAGGAAGGGAGTCCGGGCCTTTAGGCATATGAGGGGTAAGGAAGCTTCTTTTGGACATTGTCTTGGGCTGTGCCCCTCATAGAATCCTCCAGCCAGAGGTAATGATGAGTGTCTATATGGAAGAAGATGAGGTCCATGTGGGAGTTTTTTGGTTTTAATTGTGGTCACTTGTGTGGCGGTTGGAAGAGATGAATTGGTCCACGTGGGCTGGAACTCTGGCGTAATTACCCTTAGAGACTGCATTCTGGAACTGATCTTAGAGAAGTATTGCAATGAGTTGTGTTGGGATTTTAGGAGGCCACGCATGGAGTCCTTGGAAAATGAGTCTTGACCCAGGGTTGCTTTCCACAGAGCACTGGGAATCTCAGCCAGGATATCACATGATTTTATTCTGAAAGACTTGGCAGCAATAGTTGAGAGTCAAAACAAACATGGACCTCATATTGTAGACCTCAATGGGCCTGGCTTCATGTGAACTTTTGGCCACTCTTTTGGAAGCCTTGCCTGTGAGAGTTCTCGAGAGCTTTCATTAAAATGAGTTTCCTCAACATTTAATGGTTCCTGAATGAATTGAAACCCACAGTGCCTCCAACTTCATCCTTTAAAAATGGTTAGATAAATACCATGAAATGTTTAAAATTCCCATGAGCAGGTGGCACTGGAAAACCTTTGGATGTCCTGTTTCTGATTATGAATATACCAGAAGGTGCCTTGATTGACTGGTTTTCATGAAAATGGTATAGAAAAGAGATGCAAGTAAGTTCGAGCCTGCTGAGTAGTGGACCTAGAGAAGTTGTGGGCAGGTGTGTGATAAAAATTCTGTGGTTTGGCCATGTGGATCTGCCTTTGGCTTCCAAATGGATTATGACTGATATGGTGCAGCCAGCAGACCCTTCTCTGAAAAGGCATCTTGTTATATGTAGGAGTTTCAGGGCAATGTTCAGAATCAGGTTGCTATGCTCAAGGAGGCAAGCTGGTGGGATAGAAGCATGGTTGTTGCATTTTCCTGCAGACCCTGACCCACCACACGTGACAGAACTCGCTCCAGCACTGTGTCCCAGTTGAACTCCTTGTTTCATGAAGCAAATGCCAAATTGCGAGTGCAGCAGCAAGAAACAGCACGAAAAGTGGAGGATGACCAAATGGGTTCACAGTGCACACGGGGAGACACTTAGCCCCCATTGGTCACAGTTTACCTACAAAGAGAGAATTTAGCAATGCTGCCTCATGTTCATTGGAAAACAAGAAACCATGTGCTCACAAAGGTCACAAAAATGCAGACCCAGCTTGGATGGTCTCACTACAATGGAAGCTAAAGCTCCTGACAACAACATATATTTCATGTGCCCTACCTCAGAGGCAGTTTCTTAAGAACTCTTTAGGCCAGCAGAGCTCCATGTTTGTGGAGAGTTTACATTGTCCCTTAATTTTGGAAACTCCTCTACCTTCTCCAAATTTGTGAAAATTGAGCAGTTTCCATTGCAGATATGTATTCACAGATTTTCTAACTCTTCTCCTCTAATTGTGTCATACATGGGGCGAAGGTAATGTCAAGGCATTGCTCTGGATGAGAGTGGGAAGATATTTGTGTAGCACATATTTGCATACACATTGCATTCATTTTCAATTTTCTATTCGAAATACTGAATCCCTGACACTATCCCATACCCTACTATCCTCTGACTACTAATCCTAATATGATGGAGAAAAATACCCAAACAGAATAGAAATACAAGCAGTTCAGAGGAGGCATGCTGCATACTTGGACTTACCTTTTGCATGATAAATGGTAGGTGTTATAAATCTAGTCAATTTTTAATTGAAATAGTTCACCATGTGTTTTTAAATTAAACAAATATATGAATTCCTGTCTCCCTTTCTCTGTAGCCTATTCATCACATGTATTTTCATATGCACTTATAGAATCCTACCTGGTATCACATGTACATTTTTGTGAGGTGGCTGACTTGGCAGATACAAATTGTGAGAAGAGATCACTCCTCCAAATTGCTGTTGGAACTGAAAATTCCACCTATACGGGAACTTCCTAGTAGAACATCATTATACATAAACTCATGTTCAGTAAAATAAATATTTTTGCATCTGTGGATGATATATATTTAAAGATGAATTTCGATTGGCATATATATTGCTACTTTTAAATGTCTGTGTGTGTTTTTTTTTGTGTGTGTGTGGGTATGTGTGTGTATATATATATATACACTCTCCAGATTTTTCAAAATATGAAATATATGTGTCTTATATACACTCTCTAAATTCATTCATGTTCATGCATGTGGATTTATAATAAACTTTCCAAAATATTAGTCTCAGAAATATTCATCCACCTTAAATACATATTTGTTTCCTAGTACTGAAAACTAACTTCAGTGAATGGTGCATACAAATGTTAATAATTCTACAGGAACTGATCCAGTCTATCACCAATGCAAGTAGATCCCAATGGGACATGATATATAATATGATGTTCATTTATATTCAACACTGGTACATTATTATTTCTTCAGTTTTTGCTCATCATAAGATATGTATTTCATCCACAAGTTCACAAATTTGTAGGCATTTCTTTAAACTTTAATCACTTCCTACTTCACAACACATGTATTGTCAGGGTTTCTTGACTGGTCTTTTCATGAGACTTCTTTCCAAACACATTATTTTCGATTTCCATAATCACTTTTGAAGTAAAACTCACACACTCTTCATGATAAACCAAAACACTAATATTGACATTAGATGAATAACTGGTTGGAATGAATGATTGTATATGCATATGAGATTTCCAGTAATTTTTCAGATATCAGTTCATCCCATTATATTAAGTTGGAACAAGTTATATTACTTATTCACAGTATGGTCTATTCATGCTTTATCTCTATATTCATAGACATAGGGTACACCTCTTTGTACGCCCAATACTAATTTTATGTCTTCAGTATATTGCTACCAAAAATGGTGGAAGAAATACTTATGTCACCTGATCTACATATACATATTATCACAATAATATTCTGGACAAAAATGTAAATGTTACACTTATGATTGAACCAAGCAAAGCCTAAATGAAATGTGAACATAGATTACTAAAAACATCCATGTCCAGGGTGCCTAATGCTCTCAAATGTCAATATTATTGGTGACTTCATATTTGTTTCTTTCTAAGATTCAACCTCAAGCCTGTTGAAAATGTCTAATCCTCTCACTCACTTTATACTTTCCCTGATTTCGTAATATCTTTATTGATATCTTCTTTTCTACATGTTTTCCCCACTTCATCATCGTGACTGGCTCTTCATATGTGCTGACATATACATTCACTCTCTAACTGAAATCCTATTGCTAAAGAACTTTTGTTCCAAATCATATACTCACTCTTCTTCCTAAAACGACCGACTATCTTCCTAATCCTACCGACTATCCCTTTTTGAAGGGATGTTCTCTTCTACATTCAATCTTCCAAGGTACAAGGTCCTATGCCATTGTATATCAAATTATCTGAGACATCTGTGCAGAACATAATTCAAAGCTAAGTATCCCAATCAAGGGCCCAATGCCCTTATGGGTTTAAAATCATACCTGGATTTCTGTTTTCATACTTATGTTTCACCTCTACATTCTTGTAAATATACCAGGTTCCCAATACCATTATTCATCCAGAAGAATGATTCCTAACACAAATTGAAATCAAACCTGTATTAACCCTAAACATACACTGTTCCCTCAATCTCATTTTACAGAAGAGCAGGGACAAAGTTGTTCTTACAATACAGAAAAGTAGGGGACCTTCCACCTGCTGAGATCCTCAAAGGTCCATGCAGAAATGATACCTGGAGAAGTTGTAGACAGGTATGAAGGACCTGAAAGAGCAAAAGTCATCTTCGATGACAAACCACCTGGTCAGGATGAAGGGATGTGTCTGAATCAGCCTCTCTCTTCTTATTGTGGAGAAGATGGACCAAACCAGGCCTGTGTGTGTGCCTATGGTTGATATACCATTCTAAATTGTGAAAGTGTCAGAGGAAGAAGGGGCAGCCTCCATCTCATGGGGCCCTTGGAAGCAACTGTTAGGACAAAGTGGTTGCCAAGGCAGTGACCTCATTCAGTTCCAAAGAATGTGACATACCTCATTTCCTTGGTGATGGAACTCTCTGAACTTGGTATCCAAGAACCAGGCACCCAGAGGCAGTCCCAGTCCCAGGCCCAGTGGGCTCACTTGTTTGGATTTACCAAGGACAGAGTCAGTTTTCTTGGTACCTAATGATGTGAGGATGGCCAAATGCCAGGAGAGCTCTGAAGAGGGACCTTTCCTGAGAAAGCAGGTAGTGGCTCACCACTTTTTCCTGACAACTTCACATAGTTGGCCAAGGAAACCAGATCTGAGAGAATACAGGCCATTTCGGGGGAACATAGTATTGCCCACCAGTCAGAGAACACTCCGGATAGTCACAGACCTAATTAGGGAAAGAAGGTGCCATTGTGAGTGTGGGTGTGTGGTTTTGTCTCTTGTTCTGAGAATAGGTAGGAAAGGCGGTTTGTTTGGTTTTCAGTGAACTATTTCTAGTAAGTCATTTGACAAGGTGAGTGTTTCTATGTCTGTGTATCCCACTGTGTCCGTGGTTGTAGACATGAGAAAAGACAATGCAACAATGGATGTGTCCTGTGTAGTAAAAAGATTCCCAGCATTCATCCTGCCCAATTTATGAATGGACTGCAGCTTGCCTTATGGATTGGCAAAACCTACTACCTTCCTAAGTCCCTGTTTTCTTCCTGAATTCTGGCAACTCTCCAGAATAGTCTCATTGTTTTGTGTCCAAGATATGTACCAACTCCAAGGTCTTTGACATGTCCATGTACTGGATACCTGAAGGGAATGGCCAGTATCTCAGAAAACTCAGATATGAGTGTGACCAGAAAAATCTCAGTGGAGATACCATGCTTTGGGCCTTTTGCTTACCTATTGTTCTGTTGCCCTGAATGTCAGGAAGATGTTGGGCTCAGGCTACCCCTTTGTGAAGCCTGAAGAAAACAGTTTTCAAATGGAAATGAATGGGCATCACCTGTGGCTCTTGCTAAATTGCTTCGGAAAGGGATGTGTCTGAATCAGGCTCTCTACCCTGTGTGAGGCTGTGGCTTAGATTCTCAGCACCTGATGGATCTAAAGAAAGATCCCATGTGTGAAACCAAAACCAAATTCGCAAAAAATTTCAGTCATTGTGAATGAATTCTATTGCCTTTCTCTGTTAGGTTCCTGAAATCAATCAAGTGAGAATAGCGATCCTTTTGGTCAAATGAGTTCTTCAAATCTCTGCAGAGGTGCTTGTCTTTTCTCATGACTCCAGTTCACATAAAGAATCTAAACCCCACAGTCAGAAGGCCTCAAATTGGAAAAGCGGAGCAGTATTAATGACAGGCCTATTTGATCACTCCTGGTTCACAGGAAGGGTGTCCTTCCCACCCTGACTTGAGCCAAATGAGGGGCAAGGGAGCTTATTTTGGACACTCTTTTGGAATGTGCCCCTCATGGAAAGCTCCAACCAGTGGTTATGATGAGTGTCTATAAGGAAGAAGATGGGGCCATGTGATAGTGTTTTGTTTTTAATTGTGTTCATTTGATTGGCGGTGTGAAGAGATGACTGGGTCAACCTGGGCTTGAACTCTGGTTTGATTCCCCTTAGAGACTGCGTTCTGGAATTGACCTCGGAGAAGTATTGCCATGAAAAGTGTTGGGATATTAAGAGGCCACGCATGAAAGTCACCCTTGGAAACTGAGATCTAGGCCCATGGTGGTTTTCCAAAGAGTACTGGGAATCTCAGCCAGTATATCACATGATTTTATTCTGAAAGACTTGGCAGGGATAGTTTTGAGTCAAAACACACATGGACCTCACATTGGAGACCTCAATGCGCCTGGCTTCATGTGACCTTTTGGCCACTCTTTTGGAAGCCTTGCCTGTGAGAGTTCTCCAGAGCTTTCTTTGAAATGAACTTCCTCAAGATTTAATGGTTCCTGAATGAATTGAAACCCACAGTGCCTCCAACTTCATCCTTGAAAAATGGCCAGATAAATACCATGAAATTTTTAAAATTCCCATGACCAGGTGGCACTGGAGAACCTTTGGATATCCTGTTGCTGATCTTGAGTGTACCAGACCCTGCCTTAATTCACTGGGTTTCATGAAAATGGTGTAGAACAGAGATGCCATTGAGTTATAGCCTGCAGAGTTGTGGGCCTAGAGAAATGGTGTGCAGTTTTGTGATAATACATCTGTGTTGTGACCATGTGGTTCTGCCATTGGCTTCCAAATTCATTGTGACTGCCATGGTGCAGCCAGGAGACCTGTATATGTTAAAGCATGTTTTTATATTGAAAGATTTCAGGGCCATGTTCAGAATCAAGTTGCTATGGACATGGGGGCAAGCAAGTTAGAGCCTGCAGAGTATTGGGCCTAGAGAAGTGGTCTGCAGTTGTGTGATAATACATCTGTGTTATGGCCATGTGGATTTCTCATTGGCTTCCAAATTTTTTGTGACTAACATGGTGCAGCCAGGAGACCCGAATATGTAAAAGCATGTTTTTATATGGAGAGGATTCAGGGCCATGTTCAGAATCAAGTTGCTATGGACAAGGGGGCAAAGTATGTGGGAAAGAAGCCTGGTTGTTGCATTCTCCTGCAGACCCTGACCCACAACACGTGACAGAACTCCCTCCAGCACTGTGTCCGTGTTGAACTTCTTGTATTTTGTGAAGCAAATACCAAACTCCCAGTGCAACAGCAGGAAACACCATGAAAAGTGGAGGATGACCAAATGGCTCCACAGTCCACATGGGGAGACAATTAGACCCCAGTGGCCACTGTTTACCTACAAAGAGTGAATTCAGCACTGCTGCCTCATGTTCACTGGAAAATAAGAAACCATATCCTCCAGGTCACATAGATGCAGACCCAGATTTTATTGTCTCACTACAAAGGAAGCTAAAGCTCCTGAAAATAACGTATGTTTCAAGTGCCCAACCTCAGAGGCAGTTTCTCAAGATGTCTTTATGCCAGCAGACCTCCATGTTAGAGGAGTGTTTACCAGGTCCCTTACTTTTGGAAACTCCTCTACCACCTCCAAGGTTCTGAACTCTGAGCATTTTCCACTCAAGATATGTATTCACAGATTTTCTAACTCTTCTATTCTAATTGTGACTTACTTCAGGCGAAGGTAATGTCAAGGATTTGTTCTGGATGAGAGTGGGAAGATTTTTGTGTAGCATATATTTGCATACACATTTGATTCATTATTCTATTTTCCATTTGAAATACTGATCCCTGACACTAACTCATAACCTACTGGACTCTGACTACTACTCCTAATATGATGGAGAAAAATAACCCAAACAGATTAGAAATCCAAGCAGTTCAGAGGAGGCATGGTGTATAGTTGGACTTGCCTTTTGCATAAAAAAGGGTATGTGTTATAAATCTAGTCAATTTTCTGTTGAAATAGTTATCCATGTGTTTTTAAAGTTAACAAATATGTGAATTCCTGTCTCCCTCTCTCTGTAGCCTATTCAGCACATGTATTTTTATATGCACATATAGAATCCTACCTGGTATCACACGTACATTCTTGTGAGGTGGCTGACTTGGCAGATACAAAATGTGAGAATGATGTATATTTCATGGTGAATTTCAATTGGCATATATATTGCTATTTTTATAGTCTCAGTTTGTGTGAGTGTGTGTGTGTGTGTGTGTATATATATATATATATACTCTCCAGATTTTTCAAAATATGAAATGTATGAGTCTTATTATACACTCCCTGAATTCATTCATGTTCACGTATGTGGATTTATAATCAACTTTTCACAAGATTATTCTCAGAAATATTCATCTACCTGAAATACATATTTGTTTCCTAGTACTGAAAACTAACTTCAGTGAATGGTGCATACAAATTCTAATATTTCTACATTAACGGACGCAGTTTAACATCAATTCAAGTAGATTCCTATGGGACATGATGTGTATTTTAACGTTCATTTTTATTCAACACTGGTACATTACTATTTCTTCAATTTCTGCACATCATCGTATATATTTATCATCCACAAGTTAGCAAATATATAGGCGTTTGTTTCACTTTAAATCACTTTCTGCTTCAGAACACATGCATACCTCCAGGTTTCTGGACTGGTCTTTTCATGAGACTTCTTTCCAAACACATTATTTTCAATTTCCATAATCACTTTTGAAGCAAAACTCAAACACTCTTCATGAAAATCCATAACCCTAATATTTCATTCAGATGTATAATGGGTAGGATTAAATGTAGTATATCAATATAAGGTTTCCTGTATATTTTCAGATATCAATTCAATCCATTATTTAAAGTTGGAACCAGTAATATTATTAATTCACAGTATTGTCTATTCATGCATTATCTCTATATTCATAGACAAATGGTACACCTATTTCTACCCAAAATACTAATTCATATATCTTCAAAATATTGCTCCCAGAAATGGTGGAAGAAAAACTCCTATTACCTGATCTACATATATTATTTATTATAGTAATATTCTGGACACACATAGGAATGTTCACACTTATGATTGTACCAATGTAAAGGTCGGGCGAGCGTCGGAAAAGAGACCACGAAGAGACTGTCTCATGCAACAGCAAAGGGTTTATTGGGGGTCCAGCATGCTGGGGCTCAGAGCTCACTTGAATAGAGAAGAGAGCCCTAAGAACAGCTTAAGCAGAGCTTATGCAATTTACGTGGTGAGAGCAGGGAGGGAAATTTATTGATGGGTCAGGTCGAGTGAGTGGTTTGCATGCCAATGGGAAAGGGAGTACATTCAACAGTTTGGCAATTGGGGACAGCACATTCTGGGAACAAGATTAGCAAACAGTTTTCAAGATTTCATCAGTATTTTGTTAAGCATACAGAAAAACAAGAAGTTAAAAGTACATATTTTATTAACCTTTCATTCCCCACTTCTTATTCTGGTTAATTTTAATCATAAAAATGAGCATTGCGGGGTCTCACATTTTATGTCTTCTAGTGAGGTATATTGTTGTCTGATTACCATAAGTTTAACTTATCCAATTTAAGCTTGTAGAAAGGAAACTAGATGGTTGAGCAAACAGGGTCCTACAATTAGCAATGAAATGAGGATTATTAATGGACTGGCCAGGGCTGATAAAAGCGTAGTTAACCAGGGGGACTGTGTGAACAAAGACTCAAACCACCCTTTTTGTGCATCTCTCTCTTGTTGATGCTCTTCTAGGCGTCTTCTTAATTTACTCATAGATTTTTTTACAACTCCAGTATGGTCGGCATAAAATCAACTTTTTCCCTCAATGCAGCACAAAAGCCCCCTTCTCTCACGAAGAGGAGGTCCAACCCTCGCATGTTCTATAAAACAATTTCAGAGAGAGAGGTTAAAGATTCCTATAAAACTGTGATGGAGGTTTTTAATATCTTTAAATTTTGTTCTATTGCTGCTTCTCATCGGGTCATTTGTTGTGTCACATGGACTAGGACAGTGATTCCTGTGCCCACACCTGCAGCAGCTCCTTTTCCTAATAGGTTGGCTAAAGTGAGGGATACAGGTTCCCAGAGGAACTGGGTTGTATGCCCCCGTATTTGATATTTAAATTAACCTGCCTCATGATAGAGCACTCTGGGAAACATCTGAACATTACATAATTAATCACATCTGTTGACCATTTTATGAAAACATAAACAATGTTTAAGTATATAGAATTATACTGTTGTAAGGACGGACAATTCAAGGCACCTAAGATAGCACCGAAGACAGCGAAACATACCTATTTGGTTGCAACGGATTTAGAGGTCATTGCTTCTGTTGTAATCAATTAGTCACCTGATCTCCAAATTTAGGTAGTTTCCGAATTTTGTACCCAACATGTAAGGGAAGGGGCTCAGAAGTTCACAGTCTGCATAAGTTCACAAAAAGAAGTTTTCGTTTCTATTGTTTTTTTCATCTGTTCTGGGCAAGTTAACATTTTAAGGACACCTGGAGTGGGAGAGCTTTTTTCTTCTCTTTTTTTTTTTCTCACTGCCAGCTGTAACAATGGAGCTCATTTGGTAACTTATTTATCTTAGAAATGTAACCATGTCTGTGAAGCCCCAGCTCAAGGCCAGAGGCCTTGTTCACATGTTTTGTGAAAAACTAGTAAGGGGGAGTCTAGCTTAGGAGTGCTGATTTTTCCAGCCAGTGGCCAAATAGAACAGGGAAACACGAAAAGGGGAAGTTTATCTACATTGAACTCTTTTATAGGGACTCTTTGGCTGAATGTCCTAAAGTCAGCCATGGTGAAGACTGCTGGAGAAGGTCATTTAAGACTTTTCTGTGGGCCTGGTATAGACGGGGAAGACAGGGAAGGCGGGTCTGAGAGCAGCACCTTGGGTCTGAGCATGAGGAAGGAGACATGTAAAAGAATAATGGGAAAGGGGTTTGGAATTTTCCAGGCAACAAAACTTGAGCAGTAGAACAGATAGAGCAGAGGGGAAGATGGGAGTTTGTATCCCAAAAAGCCTGTGAGGGACTTTAAATTCTTAGTAACCTGTTTTCAGTGATGACAGAGCAACTTTAAAGGCCATTTTTATTACATCTTGGATAGGGGTCTGAGGGCTCTCCTTAGCTGGTTTGATCTTTGGGTTAGCTGGTAAGAGGACCTGGTGGGACCTGGTGCGGGCACTGACAGGAGAAGAGAGTAGTGAGTGGGTGGATGGGTACCTCAGTACCTGCTACCTCAGCAAGGGGGCAATAATCTGAGAACCGGCGGTTTGGGTTTTTGATCTAGTAATTGGAGGGAAGAAATCAGGTTGCTGAGGTGGGAGTGGCAGCAGAGAGTCTGGAGCAGAAAGCTGAGGGTGAGGATCTATTGGATAAGCATAGTTCAGGATGTGAGCGAAGGAGGGAAAATGCCTCCACTTAGGGGAATTTCCTTCCACCCTTTGAGCACTTGCCGAAGTTAAAAAGGTCACGGAGAATTTTAGGATCTAGAGACCCCTCTGGGGGCCATCGGTATTGGTTGTGTAATTGGTAATATGGCCAATGCTGTGTATTGAATTTGATGAGGAGTTTGGGTTCCACCAGGCACCCCTGTATGCTCACATTCCCATGACTTACAGAAGAAGTCGGCATTTCCCCCACACAGCCATGTCTGTTTGTGGCTTTGATAGTCCGCTGGGCAAACATAGTAATCTAGGCTAGCCAACCTGCATCTGGCTCTCGTGTCCCTACATCCATAATGTTTGTTTCTAATACCTATGATACGGAAAGGATTTATTGGAATTTTAGCTGGATCCCCTTCATCAGGGATATCCCAATAGGAAAGACCTATAGCCAGCTGACAAATGTCTGGGTGGAGAGATGGCCACCATGTCCCTAAAGGGGCTGTATGCAAGATAGACCATACTTCTTGTACAGTAGGATTTGTGATCAGCCATTACTGCTGAACAGGCTGATGAGGGTTAGGACTACTCTTGGCCAAGGGGAGAGTCTGTAGCCTTATCCACATGGCGAATACGCAATTTGAAAGTGTTACCAGTCTTTTCCAGTTTGCAGTCAGATTTTGGACAGGGCGCAGGCCAGAGATGAGAGACATGGATCCATGAAGTGATTCCGTCTACATTTACCACTGTAGGTGTTATATGTAGCACCTTATGTGGTCCTTTCCAGTGGGGTTCCAGGGATGACACCTGATGTCGTCTAATGTAGACGAAGTCTCCTACTTGGTATCGATATGGAGTCCCCTCGTCCCCAGGTTGGTCGGCAGTGGCCAGATGTTTCCACAGATATTGCTGATTTCTTTCAAGAGCTTTAAGTCTGTCAAGCAAGGGGGTGTGGAAGGGATCGTTAGGTCTTAGAGTTTGGGTTAGGTCCCTTACTGGAGGAGGGACCATAGAGAATTTCATAGGGGGTGAGGTTACACAAGGAAACAGAGGAGTATGAGTATTTCTTGCATGAAACAGTGCATAAAGCAGGAGAATAGATCGATCTTTTATGCCGATCTCTAAGCTTGATTTTGTTAATTCTCTTTAATGGTTCTATTATTTTTTTTTTACCTGTCCTGATTTCTGGGGTCTATAAGCACAATGTAATTTCCAATTAATCCCCAGGGTCCTGGCTAATCCCTGACTTATCAGGGCAATTAACGCCAGTCCATTATCAGACCCTATTGCCTTAGCCAGTCCGTATCTTAGAAAAATATCTTTCAGGATCTTCTTGACCACCATTTGTGCCATTTATTTTGTTGTTGTTGTTTTTTTTTTTTTGTGTGTGTGTGTGGGGGGGGGAAGGCTTCAATTAATTCATCCTGAAAATGTATCTACAAAGACTAGGAGATATTTAAGTCCATAACTTCCTGGCTTAATTTCAGTAATGTCCACTTCCAAGAATTGTCCTGGTCTGGTTTCTTGTAGGTGCTTTCCTGCAGGAAAGTTGGAAGGGTAAGCATTAACCAATTGACAGACCCGGCAGGCTTTTGTTACCCGTTCAGTTATTTCTTTTGCTCTGAGTCGGTTAGTGGAAAACTCTGTTCTTGATCCTTCAGGAATGCCTGCAGTTTCTTTGAACCAAGGTGAGTGAGTTGATGTACATTTTTAACTTAGTTTAGGGCTTTCTGAAAATGCAAGCTGGGCTCAGTGAAGTTGAGGGTTTCAGTGTCAGTGTCCTTAGATGTTATCAAAAGCTTGCTGGTGCTCAGGGGTCCATTAGAATTGGGCATCTCTCTTTAACAGCGGGTATAAAGGAGCAGCTAAGGACGCAAACCCAGGTATCCATAAGCTGCATAAGCCAGCAGTCCCAAAAAACTCTCTGAGTTGTCTGCTGTTAGATGGGGGTGGTATCTGCTCAATGGATTGTTTTCTGGTCTCAGTGAGCCATCGCTTACTGCCCCTAAGGGAATAGTCCAGGAAGATTACTTCTTGCTGGCAAATTTGGGCTTTTTTGGCAGAAGCACTATACCAGAGTTGAGCAAGCTCGTATAATAATAATTGGGTTCCAGACTCACAGTTTTTCTTGGTGTTGGCTCCAGTTGCAGGTCATCGACATATTGAAGCAGGGTGACGTCAGGGTGCATAGTTCTGAAGTTGTTGGGGTCTCTGTGGAGGGCTTCATCAAAGAGAGTGGGGGAGTTTTTGAACCCCTGTGGGAGTCTAGTCCATGTTAGTTGACCAGACGTCCCGGTTTCTGGGTCTACCCACTCGAAATCAAATAGCAACTGACTATCTTTATGCAGAGGCAAGCAAAAGAAAGCATCTTTTAAGTCCAGAACAGTATACCATTTCCGCTCATGGTTCAGAGTGCTAAGCAGATTGTACAGATTATGTACTGTGGGGTGAATGTCCTGCACTCTGTGGTAGATCTCTCTTTGGTCTTGAACGGTGCGATAGTCCCCGGTTCCTGGATTTTTATACTGGTAACAGGGCAGTGTTCCAGTTCAAATGACAGGGCCTTAGGACCCTTAAGGCCAGATATTTCTGAATATGGGGCCTTATCCCATCTTTAGCTTTTTTGCTCAGAGGATATTTTTTGACATTGATGGGGGGGCTGAAGTTTTTAACTCCACTGTTATTGGAGGATGTTTCACGGCTACGTGTAACCCAGCAGTTTTTTTCCTAGGCATCTGCGTAATCTGTTATCCATTTCCGGGGTAGCTTGCCTGTTTGATCAGTCTTGGGGGGTTTGACAAGTTGATGTTCATCTTCTACTGACATAGTGAAAGCCGTGACTATAGGAGTTTTTACTGAAAAATTTAGAAATTTCACTTGGGGGCCTTCAGGGTTAAAAGTTATTCTGGCCTGGAGCTTTTTGAGCAGATGTGTGCCCATCAATGGGGTCGGGCATTCTGGGATTACTAGGAACGAGTGATGGATTTTTTCTTTCCCCAGGTCCATGGTCCTCTTAGTTGTCTAAGCCCCATATTTACTGCCATTAGCCCCTTGAACTAGAGTCCTTTTTGTTTGATAGATGGCCCAATGGGGCCTTAAGGGCTGAGTATACTTACCCTGTATCCACTTCAAAGTTTAACCCCCCCGGCGAGTACTTTGTGTTCTTTTGGCCGGGCCAGCTACCTCCAAGGAAGGAGGGGCTGTGTGTGCCGTGGGGTAGTCACCTGGAGGGCGCTGGGCTGGCCTATATTCCTCCAATGGTGGAGAGTCTGAGTCAGCAGCAGGGGAATCACTTAGAGGGTGTTTGGGGTTGGAGGACAAGGGCAGGGCATAAGGAGGGGGAAGAGAGTCCAGTAGAGTCTTGAGACTCAGGGACAACAGAGGGTGGAGGAGGGGGAGCAGAGGGTTTGAGAGATAGAAAAGTGGGAGAACCAGTAGGAGCGGGGACAGGGACAAGGAAAGGCTTCAACCATGGAAGAGGAGATTTGCAGAGGTCCTGCAAACTAAAGATATATTGCTGTTGATCTGGATGGCTATGTGGCCCCGGCTGAAAGAAAATATCTCTGAGTTTTTGAATTAGTGTGAAGTAGAAAGATCCTTCTGGGGGCCATCCGACTCCAAAGGTGGGTCATTCTGAGACACATAGAGTCTTCCAGATCTGACGTTTTACTGAAAAAAAAGAAGATTCTGAGCCTTTAAGCAGACTTTGGTCCAGTGATCAAGGTTCAGGGACAGAGGCATTGAAGTGCTCTGTCCCATATGAAAGATACACAAATAGTGAAAGCAATGACACACGACACAGACAAGACAAGACAATAAAGACAGGCAATGGACGTCCAATACTGAGAACAGGACTGAGTAGCCAGGAAAACCTGATGGGCTGACAATACCGAATCCAAAACAAAATATCACTGAGTTTAGGAGACTATTGTTACTCGGTTTCCCGAGTTCTCTGGGGCGTCCCCCAGAGACGTGGCCTGTGGCTCTGTGACACTTCTGTCAGCCACCGTCAGAGAGAGCTCATGCTCATCACCAATAGCCATTTTGCCCATCCCTAACCTGAAACCTGAAACAAGAAAGTGGCGCCTTACTTAACCTGAGATGAGCCTATTGGGGGTCTTTCGTCCAACGCTGCTGGAACTCGCTGGGGCCCTCAGATGTAATGGTCAGGCGACCATTGGAGGAAGAGACTACCAAGACACTGTCCATGCAACAGCAAAGCGCCCAAAATTCTGGGGCTCAGACCTCACTTGAATAGAGCAGAGAGCACTGAGAACAGCTTAAGCAGAGCTTATATACTTTTCTTGAAGAGGGCAGGGAGGGAAGTTTATTGATGGGTCAGGGCAAGTGGGCGGTTTGCATGTAAACGGGTGAGGGTGTACATTCTGCAGTTTGGCAGTTGGGGACAGCACATTCTGGGAACAAGATTAGCAAAAAGTTTTCAAGATTTCAAGAGTGTTTTCTTAAGCATACAGAAAAACAGGAAGAGACAAGTACCTATTTTATTTATTTTTAACGAAGCCTAAATGGAAAGTGAGCATGAATTACTAAAAACATTCATGTCCAGGTTGCCTAATGCTCTCAAATGTCAATTCTATTGGTGACTACATATTTCTTTCTTCCTAAGGTCATATATTCAACCTCAACCCTGTTGAAAATGCCTAATCCTATGACTCACTTAATAATTTGCCTGATTTCCTAAGGTCTCTATTGATACCTCCTTTCCTACATATTTTCCCAAATTCATTATTGTGACTGACACTTAACATGGGCTGACATTAATATTCACTCTCTAACCGAAACCCTATTGGTAAAGAACTTTTTTCCAAATCTTATTCTCACCCTTCTTTCTAAACCTACTGACTATCTTCCTAATTCCACCGACTATCCCTTTTTGACTGGAGGTTCTCTTCGACATTCAATCATCCAAGGTACAACGTCCTATGCCATTGTGTATGGATTTATCTGAGACATTTGTGCAGAAAGTATAACATTGCTAAGTATCCCAATCAAGGTCTCAATGCCCTTCTGGGATGCAAATCTTACCTAGATTTCTGTTTCCATACTTTTAACTCACGTCTATATTCTTATAAATATCACAGATTCCCAATACCATTATTCATCCTGCAGAATGATTCCTAACCCAAATCGAAACTGTTATTAACCGTAACCACACAGTGATCTCTCAATCTAACTTTAGAGAAGAGCAGGGACAGAGTTGGCCTTAAAATATAGGGATGTAGGGGATCTTCCACTTGCTGAGAACCTCAAAGGTCCATGCAGAAATGATCCCTGAAGAAGATGTAGGCAGCTATGAAGGACCTGAGAGAGCAAAAGTCATCTTCCATTGCCAAAAAACCTGGTCAGGATGAAGGGATGTGGCTGAATCAGCCTCTCTCTTAATGTACAGGAGACGGACCAAACCAGGCCTTTGTGGAGCGCTGTTTCTTGGTGCCTTTGATTTATATATCATTCTAACTTGTGAAAATGTCACAGGAAGTAGGGGCAGCCTCCATCTCATGGAACCATTGGAAGCAACTGTTAGGACAATGTGTTTGCCAAGGCAGTGACCTCATTAAATTCCTGAAGGAAGTAACCTACCTCACTTCCTTGGTGATGGAACACTTTAAACTTGGGATCCAGGAAGCCAGGCACTGAGAGCCAATCCAAGTCCCAGTCCCAGTGGGCTCACTTGTTTGGTGTTACTAAGGACAGAGTCAGTCTTTCTTGGTACCTACTGATGTGAGGATGGCCACATGCCAGGGACCTTTCCTGAGAAAGTAGGTAGTGGCTCTCCACATGCTCCTGACAACGTCACAGAGTTGGCCAAGGAGACCAGATCTGAGAATGGATAGGCCATATCAGGGGAACATAGTATGACCCACAAGTCAAAGGACACTCTGGATAGTTACAAACCTACTTGGGGGAAGGAGGTGCCTTTGTGGGTGTGGGTGTGAGTGTTTGGTTTTGTCTCATGTTCTGAGAATAGGTAGGAAAGGTGGTTTGTTTGGATTGGAATGGACTTTTTCTAGTAAATTGTTTGACAAGGCGAGTGTTTCTATGTCTGTTTCTCCCACTGTGTCCGTGGTTGTAGACATTAGAAAAGAAAATGCATCAATGGATGTTTCCTGTCTTGTAGAAAGCTTCCCAGCATTCATCCTGCCCAATTAACGCATGGACTGTGACTTGCCTTATGGATGGGCAACACCTACTATCTTACTACGTTTCTGTTTTCTTCCTGAATTGTGGCCACTCTCAAGAATTGGCTCATGGTTTTGTGTCTAAGATATGTACCACCTCCAAGCACTGTGACATGGCCATGTACATGATAACTGAAGGGAATGGGAGGATCTCAGAAAACTCAGATATCAATGTGACCAGTAAAGTCTCAGTGGAGAATCCTTGCTTTGGGCCATTTGCTTACCTATTGCTTCATTGCCCTGAATGTCAGGAAGGTCTTTGCCTCAGGCCACCCCTTTGTGAAGCCTTAAGAAAACAGTTTTCAAATGGAAATGAATTTGCATCACCTGTGGCTCTTTGCTTAATTGCTTCCAAAAGGGATGTGTCTGAATCAGCCTCGTGGACCTGTGTGAGGCTGCTGCTTAGATTCTTAACACCTGATGGATCTAAGGTAAGATTCCATGTGTGCTACAAATACAAAATGGTCAAAATAGCAGTCATTGTGTATGAATTCTCTCGCCATCTTCTGTAAGGTTCCTGACCTCCATCCTGGCCTGCAAAGGCTAGACCATAGATGCTTGGGTTTTTTCATGACTCCCATTCATATAAAGAATTTATACCTGGCAGTCAGTAGGCCTCAAATTGGAGAAGTGGAGCAGTAATAAGGTCAGGCCTATTTGATCACTCCTGGTTCACAGGAAAGGTGTTTAGGCCACACTGACCTTAGGCAACATAGGGGCGAGGGAGCATATTTTGGACAGGGTCTTGGACTTCACCCCTTTTGGAAACGTCCAGCCAGAGGATTTGATGAGTGTCTACATGGAAGAAGACGAGGGCTATGTGAAAGTGTTTTGGTTTTAATTGTGGTCATTTGTGTGGCAGTTGGAAGACATAACTGTGTCCACCATGGCTTGAACTTTGGTGTGATTCCCCTTAGAGACTGCGTTCTGAACCTGACCTCAGAGAAGAATTGCCATGAATTGTGTTTGGATTTCAGGAGGCCACGCATGAGAGTCCCCATTGGAAACTGAGATATAGGCCCAGGTGGCTCTCCACAGAACACTGGGAATCTCAGCTACGATATCACATGATTTTATTCTGAAAGACTTGGCAACCATAGTTGAGATTCAAAACACACATGGACCTAGCATTGTAGACCTCAATGGGACTGGCTTCATGTGACCTTTTGGCCACTCCATGGGAAGCCTTGCCTGTGAGAGTCCTCCAGAGCTTTCATTGAAATGAAATTCCTCACCATTTAATTGTTCCTGAAAGAATTGAAACTCACAGTGCATCCAACTTCATCCTTGAAAAATGACTAGATAAATACCATGAAATTTTTGAAATTCTTATGACCAAGTGGCACTGAAGAACATTTGGATGTCCAGTTGCTGATCATGAGTGTACCAGAGAGTGCCTTGATTGACTGGGTTTCATGAAAATGGTGTAGAAGAAAGAATCCTGTATGTTGGCGCCTGCTGAGTAGTGACCCAGAGCTGTGGTGTGCAGTTGTGTCATAAAATATCTCTGGTGGGGCCATTTGGATCTGCCATTGACTTCCAAATGTCTTGTGGCAGACATGGTGCAGCCAGTAATCCCTATATGTCTGATCTCTTCATATAAAGGCATCTTGTTATATTTAGAGGTTTCAGGGCCGTGTACAGAATCAGGTTGCAATGGTTGAGGGGGCAAGCTATGTGGGATATAAGCCTCATTGGTGGATTCTCCTGGAGACCCTGACCCACCACACGTGTGAGAAATCCCTCCAGCACTGAGTCCCTGTTGATCTCCTTGTATTTCATGAAGCAAATACTAAACCCCCAGTGCAGCAGCAAGAAACACCATGAAATGTGGAAGATGCGCAAATGGCTTCACATACCACATGGGGAGACACTTAGCCTTCAGTGACAACAGTTTCCCTACAAAGAGAGAATTCTGCACTCCTGCCTCATGTTCATTGGAAAATAAGAAACCATGTCCTCCAGGTCACATAGATGCAGACCCAGCTCTGATGGTCTCACTACAAAGAAGCTAAAGCTCCTGACAACAACATATATTTCAAGTGCCCAAGGTCAGGGAGAGTTTCTCAATAAGTTTTAGGCTGGCAGAGCTCCATGTTTGTGGAGTGTTTACCTGTTTGACCAGGACAGGAGAAAAGACCACTGACTCCAATTAAAATCAAATTAAAGCAAGCTTATTATTTTTCCACTGGCTGAGCTGCCTATCCCTCTCAAAATGGCAGAAACAAGACAGCAACCCCACCTTTCCTACAGCCCAGCTTTATAGTCCAGTAAGTTACACAAAAGGGGGGTTACAGATAACAGAACTCGGAGAAGCATCACGCTATTGCTAGTTTACAATTTTTTTTTTGCTGGCCCCATCATCAGAATTTATGAGGACCATTAGAGACTCACGAGAGTCGTTGTCTGGCCAGAGAAGGCCAATATTTATGAAGTGTCACTAAATTTTCAGAGAGGGCTGCTATCTGGTCAGAGAGCCAGGCATGGGTGAGTTGAAGGCATGGACAGGCATTCCAAGCAGATTCAGAATTTGCAGTAATTTATAGGAAAGCAAAATTATCTTTTCATGACTTTGTGGCAAGATGGCTCCCAATTTTAATAAATGATCAGGTTGGGTTTATCATTCCCCCCCCATTTTTTTTTGCTTTTTAATATTTTTTAAATTAATTTTTATTGTAGGTTGTTCAAAACATTACATAGTTCTTGATATATCATATTTCACACTTTGATTCAAGTGGGATATGAGCTCCCATTTTTACCCCATATACAGATTGCAAAATCACATCAGTTGCAGAACCATTGATTTACATATTGCCATTATGGTGTCTGTTGTATTCTGCTGCCTTTCCTATCCTCTACTATCCCCCCTCCCCCCTCCTCTCCCCTCTTCTCTCTCTACCCCCTCTACTGTAGTTCATTTCTCCCCCTTAAATTTTTCTCCTTTCCCCTCACTTCCTCTTTTATGTAATTTTGTATACCCCTGAGGGTCTCCTTCCATTTACATGCAATTTCCCTTCTCTCTCCCTTTCCCTTTCACCTCTCATCCCTGTTTAATGTTAATCTTCTTCTCATGCTCTTCGTCCCTACTCTGTTCTTAGTTACTCTCCTTATATCAAAGAAGACATTTGGCATTTGTTTTTAAGGGATTGGCTAGCTTCACTTAGCATAATCTGCTCTAATGCCATCCATTTCCCTCCAAATTCTATGATTTTGTCATTTCTTAATGCAGAGTAATACTCCATTGTGTATAAATGCCACATTTTTTTTATCCATTCGTCTATTGAAGGGCATCTAGGTTGGTTCCACAGTCTTGCTATTGTGAATTGTGCTGCTATGAACATGGATGTAGCAGTGTCCCTATTGTGTGCTCTTTTTAGGTCTTTAGGGAATAGACCGAGTAGGGGAATAGCTGGATCAAATGGTGGTTCCATTCCGAGCTTTCCAAGAAATCTCCATACTGCTTTCCAAATTGGCCGCACCAATTTTCAGTCCCACCAGCAATGTACAAGAGTACCCTTTTCCCCACATCCTCGCCAGCACTTGTTGCTGTTTGACTTCCTAATGGCTGCCAATCTTACTGGAGTGAGATTTGCAACAAAATGAAACTGAATCCCTTACTCTCGCCATGTACAAAAGTTAACTCAAAGTGGATCAAGGAACTTGATATCAAATCAGAGACATGGCGTTTGATAGAAGAAAAAGTTGGCTATGATCTACATACTGTGGGGTCGGGCTCCAAATTCCTCAATAGGACACCCATAGCACAACAGTTAATAACTAGAATCAACAAAAGGGACTTACTCAAACTAAAAAGTTTTTTCTCAGCAAAAGAAACAATAAGAGAGGTAAATAGGGAGCCTACGTCCTGGGAACAAATCTTTACTCCTCACACTTCAGACAGAGTGCTAATATTCAGAATATACAAAGAACTAAAAAAATTAGACAATGAGATAACGAATAACCCAATCAACAAATGGGCCAAGGACCTGAACAGAAATTTCTCAGAGGAGGACATACAATCAATCAACAAGTATATGAAAAAATGCTCACCATCTCTAGCAGTCAGAGAAATGCAAATCATTCCCCCTTTTTTAATGTGTCCCTTCCAAATTTTTGATAGGGTAGGGAAAGAGCAATGAGGGAATTTTAATCCCTCAGGTAACAGTCTCCAAATTTTTAGAACTCACCCAAAATTGGATTCCTGGTTTTACCTGACTTAATTAATTACTTATATTGATATTCTATTTATTTTTGGCTCCATAGTTGTAAGACGAGTGGCGTCACTCATTTTGGCTTCTTCTGAGCTGAGAGAGAGTGACGTGAGTGGGCACAGTATAAGGGACATGAGTTGCCTTTTAGAAGTCAGTTGAGGAACATGAGTTGCCTTTTAGAAATCAGTTCGTTTTGAAGTCTGGTTGGGGAAGAACAGGTTGTAAATTCATCTGGGGATGGGTTCTTCTGTGTGAGAAACAAGAACCATGAGTACTGAAAAAATGTTGCAGCAGCTGGAACATGTCACTGTATAGAAGTTCCCTCAGCAGGCTTTAATATTCCCAGTTATCAGGACTGTCAACTTAATATTTAACATTTAGTGTTACAGTTATCCCTCTCCATA
This sequence comes from Callospermophilus lateralis, assembly GCF_048772815.1. NCBI lineage: Eukaryota > Metazoa > Chordata > Mammalia > Rodentia > Sciuridae > Callospermophilus > Callospermophilus lateralis. The sequence goes on along the minus strand of NW_027510595.1, from coordinate 1,580,209 downwards.
AGATACAGTTTAATGATTTAATATCATCTGATCTTGCAAAATCATTTTACTAGTATGATCTCTGTGTGTAATAGAGAAACCTTTAATCCTGTTACTCAGGGCTGGATAATCGTACTAGCAAACACCAACCCTACCTGTAGGTTAGGAATATCTGTAGGCCTTAAAATAAAAATTTCTGCCTCTGGCAGCTCCTCTTGATAGTCTCTTTTTATAGTTATCAGGCATTCCTTTCTGGGAATCCTTCTTTGTAGCCTCCAGTCTTACTTATTTTGGGAGGCTAACATAATGTGTATAAAAAATTATTATTATTATTATTAATATTATTATTTAAAATGCCCAGGAATGGCTGCATTTTGGTTTTAACTGTCTTTCCTAAGTGTTTATCATGAAACAGTCAAACTGACTTTTGTTTCTATCTATTGTTAACAGTCAGCTGAGCTTTTATGGGAGTCATTCCTGGGGAAACTTGAGAGCAGCTTCTCAGTTCTGCTAGTGCCATTTGCGCTAGGTGGGTCCAGGTCTTGCTTGACCATGTGGCTACCCTTGGAAGCATCAGGGATGTCTCCCTTCTCTGATGACTCTCCTCTTCTTAGCAAATGCACTGATTGGCTTTCTGTTCTCCAGGGGTCTCATTAATCTCCCTAATTGGGAAGATATGAGGCCCAGAGTTGCAAAGGTCTTTGAGAAGTCCCTTGTTCCCTGGATTCAGACTGACTCAGAGGGCAAGAGCCAAATATTGGTTTTCTTGTCCCTTTTCATGTAACTTTAATATAAATCCTAATTTTAATCATCCAGCAAATAAATTTTAACAGCCTTATATTAAGAGTACTGGGCTTTAATGTCTATAACTTTATAATTATTTATCTTTTTTATTAACTGGGATCTGTATTATTCTGTCTGTCTTGTAGGTGATGACTTATTATCTTAAATTAACCCATGTTGTGTTCTTAAAGCAACACTTCTGTAAAACACTAACAAGGAATCTTTAGATCACTTATAAGGAAATTACAAAATAAAATTTTTTAACAAGAGTAAAAATACTTAGTTCGTGTAATAGCTACCCTGAAGTTTTAAGCTGAGTTATACATTATATCCCCTGTTTGAGATCCTAGAAATCTTGACAGAAAAAAAAAACAACTTTTGAACATAACTTTAAATGAAATAATATCTGACCTACTGCTTTCGTAGTCATTCTCACATATAGTAAGATGGGACACAGAGCCTTATCTCAGGTAAGGCAGGGCTCTTTATAAAACTTAAGTGTTTTACTTCTAAAGATGATCTTTGTTTTTTTAAATATCATTTTACAAAGATTACATATATTATTTGAGGTCACATGAACATTAGTTAACACCATATGATATCACATTTAAAACATGAATTTAAGAAAGGCTGAAAGTTTTTAACCTTTATATAGATTAGACTCTCATTAACATAAAAATACATTTAAATTGTTCCCCAATGTAAAAAGTAACATACAACTTTACATATCTTATTGATAAGAAGTAAATGAATGCCCAATATATTTTTTTACCATACAACTTCAGAACACCAGCTTGAAATAATGCTCTTTTAAAGTTTCTACCTTACAGATTCGTATACCTGAAAGATATGAGCACATTAATAGCATCACAATTACATTGAAGTTTCTACATTAACCAAGTTTAGCTTTTAAATAAATGGCAGTACAGTGCTCTAAAATAACAGTTCTTATTTAATCAGTTGTTTAATTTTTATGGTTGCTTGCTCTAGAAAAAATAAAAGTTAATAAACACAATGTTATGGGTAAACTTATGTTTTAAGAAATTTTTGTCTCTTTAACACATGACTGATTATTACAATCTTATACAGACATTAGTACAAACTTATACAGACCTTAGTAAATCAATCAGATATCTAACAAAAGTACTCATGAATGAGTAATCCCATATCAAATTTACTTTACTTATTTATCAATATATTAGACAAATATATTGAACAGTGTAAACCATTTTTTGGTTGAAGGAAAAGTCTTAGAACCAAGGCATATTAGAACATTTGTAGACATTAATATTTTATTAGATTTTTGAACACCTAGAAAAACTTGTAAGCTTAAATTTAAAGACATTTATTTTTATCTCTTTATCCAATTTAAATTCAACTATTTAAATCACTTGAATTAAAGATCTTTGGATCCACTTTTTAAAATTTGTTTTTATGAGCGTTTTTGTTTTAATGAGTGCTCTTTATAAATGTTAATTTGTGTATCATATATATGATATACGGACGTATGAATATATAGACATACAACACATAACAAAATTGTGCACACATAATAATAGTAAAGGCCTTGTAGTTTTTCCAGGTGAAATATCCATTGCAATGTTTCAAAAACTACACAGTTAGTCAAAGATAGAACTGGTCAGAAAAACATCATCCTAGGTCTTTAGGATCAAAATCATGAGCTCAAAAAAAAAATAAAGAATCTAAGGAAAAAATAAGAGTCCTAGAAAAATTGACAGGCCATTAATTAGTAAATACCATACAATTTAATTTTTTTTAGGCCTCAGATCACTCTCCTACTGAGCTTGCAGGCCTCTTTCATTTGCCATTCAACATAAGTCCTGGCTGAGGTCTGGAAGGAGCAGGAAAAAGCTGCTATTCTGAGCAGACACCTCAGGCCTAAGGCATTTCAACCATAATTTTCAGGTTCAGATGTTGAAAATTATAATACAATTTTAAGACAAAATTCACAAAATTTTATGATACAAGTTTAAGACACAGTTTACAAAATTTTACATCTTTATATCTTGTTTTGTCAACAGATACCATACTATGATTTACTATCCTTGTCCAAATTAATGCACTGGTAGACACAGTGACATTTTCCCAGGCTACCCAATTAAAAATTGGTGAAAAAAAAGCCTGAATGATTGGGAAGTTACTTGCCACCTTGGAAGTAGAGTTCTCTAGTTTTCCATCCTAAGTATTTAAGTTCTCTGGCATGAATTATCTGAAATCATAAACTAAACAATTTCCTAAACCCGACTTTTAACTGCAAGATTGCGCAATGCTTCAAAAACCCATTCAGATGCCAGATTGTTACAATAAAACATCATCATTTAGATACACATTCAGCTAAGATCATTCCCAAGAAATGATTTATAATATCAACACATTATTGCACATGTCTTAAAGGGCCAGAAACAAAGACACAAGACAGACTGAAAGGAGCTCCAGACTATGGCTTACAGACAGAAGCCTTTAAACCAGAGCAGATAAGAGAAAAATCTCCTACACCAGTGGCACCATAGATTTTCCCACAAGGGAACCAGATGTTTTCACAGAGGGACAACCTGGAATGTAAAATCAAGGGTCTCCATGGTGACTTTACTGTATTTAGTGTCCCCTTTTTCTTTTTCTCTTTTTTAAGAAAACAGAGATGGCAAAATCCTTACAGTGCAGGGAAGGAAGTAGGTAATTCTCTGAAGCAACAGGGCTTGGGCAGCTGCTGGAAGTCCCTCAGTCCCTCCTTTCACTTACAGGATTAGCTCCTCTTGTTCGGTTCCACCCCAAGCACGCTCCGTCTCCTAACATTTCAGTAGTCAGCTCTCAAAGAGTTCCGGGGTGTGGGGGGTACCAAAAATTGTAACTTAAAGTTTGGTTCCTGATTTTGAAGCCAATTAATACCAATTTAATAATGAGGACAGGGTTTGAGAAAAAGAAAAAGGGAGATTTACTGCTTTGCTAACAAAGGAGAAAAACAGGGGTCTCTGCCCAATGGTTGTGATTCTATCGATCTGAAGGGACAAGGGGTTTTAAGGAGTTTCACGTGTTAACCTGGGAGATACTCAGTTCTTAGGTCCCCAGCAGGCATTGCCCTCTGCAGTGGGTGTGCTCCAGGCAGCCAGCTAGGGGTTTCTCTCATCCTGCTTAACAAAGGGTATTAAAGTTCATCACAGTTCTTTAAAACACAGTCCAAATGGGTGTCAGTTTACTTGCTTTATTACCCATTTTCAGTTAAGTTTTACCACAGAAATCACACAACAAAACACACTAAAACAAACCAAAAAAAAAAAACATATGAAACACAGAACAAAACACACAAAAAAACAGAAAACCAGCGCAGAAACAGAAAAACAGAGGAACTATGCAACGTCTTGCTAAAGCTCTGGGATAGGAGCTCCTGCGTGCCCATTGGCACCTCTCTATGCTTTCAGAGGAATTCCCTACAGAACATAACAGAGGACAGAATGATTCTCGTTACTGTACCAGACAGGAGTATATGTGTGTCTCCCCAGGACACCACTCTGTCATCAGAAGAGATCTCCCTTAACCGGATATCAGATGTTATATAGGCGCCACTTACCTATGGAGGCCTCCTCCACCATGTGCTTGCTAATAGTTTTAGGGCGGTGGCTCACTGCAGTGCTCCCTGGACCAAAATCTCACACCAAGGCCTTGGAAATTGCCTCTCCATGCCGGAGCCCTGGAGGGAAGGCCAGCTTCAGAATTTCCAGTAGTCTGGTCTTGTGATCTATTGGGGCAGGGTCATCTCGATGGGAAACTACAAAATATTACACCAGGATGCAAGAAAAGACCACTGACTCCAATTAAAATCAAATTAAGGCAAGCTTACTATTTCAAAGTGGATCCAAAGATCTTTAATTCACGTGATTTAAATGGTTCAATTTAAATTGGATAAACAGATAAATATAAATGTCTTTAAATTTAAACTTACAAATTTTTCTAGGTGTTTAAAAATCTTATAAAATATTAATGTCTACAAAAGGTCTAATATACCTTTGTTCTAGGACTTTTTCTTCAACAACAACAAAAAAAATGGTTTAAACAGTCTCCTACTCTAAGCCATTTTCTACCATCAATGGACCCTTCAGGGGGAAACCATGGACACAATTCTCCTATGTATGAAAAGAATAATTTTAAGTCCTTTTTCTTAACATGTGCCCCCTATGTCTTGAGGGCCTCCTTGAGGCCTGACAAAAACAAATCATGTGACGAAACTGCTTGTCCCATGGTGGGTCACTCACCATGTGTCATCCCCACTCTCCTCCTGGATCTGTCTTTCGGTGGTGTCTGCTGAGGCAATCACAAGCTCCACTTTTTTAAGTCTTCCCTGAGGACAGGTTTCCCCCTCAGTCAAAGGCTCGAGCCCCTATTGATCCTCAGGCAGAGGATCAAAAGGCATCTGTCATGATGGCCTTCATTGGGCAAGCTGCCCTGGATATTAAAAGAAAGTTACAACTCTTAGAGGGATCACAAGATATGACTTTGGGAGATTTAGTCAGAGAAGCTGAGAAAGTATACTATATGAGAGAAACAAAGAGAAAGAAAGGGAGCAAAGGGAAGATGAGAGATGCAAAAGACAGACTAAGGCATTGACTAAGGTCCTGGTCACAACAATAAATAGGCCAGAAATTAACAAATAGGAAGACAGGAACGGAAACCTGGGCGCACGCCAGAGGCCACAATGGAGTTTAACTCAGCATTAAAAAATGAAAAAATCATAGAATTTGCAGGGAAATGAATGGCATTAGAGCAGATTATGCTAAGTGAAGGAAGCCAATCCCTAAAAATCAAATGCCAAATGTCTTCTTTGATATAAGGAGAGTAACTAAGAACAGAGTAGGGATAAAGAGCATGAGAAGAAGATTAACATTAAACTGGGATGAGAGGTAGGAGGGAAAGGAAGAGAGAAGGGAAATTACATGGAAATGGAAGAAAACCCTCAGGGTTTTACAAAATTACGGACAAGAGGAAGTGAGGGGAAAGGGAAAAATACAAGGGGGAAAAATAAATTACAGTATAGGGGGTAGAGAGAGAAGATGAGAGGGGAGGGGAGGGGAGGGGGATAGTAGAGGATAGGAAAGGCAGCAAAATACAACAGACACTAGTATGGCAATATGTAAATCAATGGATGCGTAACTGATATGATTTTGCAAACTATATACTGGATAAAAATGGGAGTTCATAACTCACTTGAATCAAAGTGTGAAATATGATATATCAAGAACTATATAATGTTTTGAACAACAAACAACAAAAGTTAAAAAAACACATGGAGAACTATTTCAACAAAAAATTGACTAGATTTATAACTCCAATTCTACATAATGCAAAAGGCAAGTCCAATTATACACCATGCCTCCTCTGAAATGCTTGTATGTCTATTCATTTTGGGTTATTTTTCTCCATTATATTAGGATTAGGAGTCAGAATATAGAGTCTAGTAGGGTATGGGTTAGTGGGAGTGATTCAGTATTTCGAATGAAAATTAGGAAAATGAATCCAATGTTTATGCAAATATGTGCTAAAATAATCATCCCACTCTCATCAAGAACAATGCCTTGACATTACCTTCGCCCCAAGTTAGACACAATTAGAGGAGAAGAGTTAGAAAATCTATAAATACTTATCTGGAATGGAATATGCTCAGGAGTTCACAACTTTGGGGGTGGTAGAAGAGTTTCCAAAAGTAAGGGACAGGGTAAACACTTCACAAACATGGTGCTCTGCTGACCGGAAGACTTATGAGAAACTGCCTCTGAGTTTGGGCACTGGAAATATATGTTGTAGTCAGGAGCTTTAGCTTCCTTTGCAGTGAGAATATCAAAGCTGGGTCTGCATCTATGTAACCTGGAGCACATGTTTTCTTATTCTTTAATGAACATGAGGCAGTAGTGCAGAATTCTCTCTTTGTATGTAAACTGTGGCCAATGGGGGCTAAGTGTCTTCCTGTGTGGACTCTGAAGCCATGTGGTCATCCTCCATTTTTCATGGTCTTTCTAGCTGCTGCAATGGGAGTTTGGTGTTTGCTTCACGAAATACAAGTAGTTCAACTGGGACACAGTGCTTGAGGGAGTTCTGTCATGTGTGGTGGGTCAGGGTCTGCCAGGAGAATGCACCAACCAGTCTTATATCCAACATAGACTTCCCCCTTGTCCCTAGCAACTTGATTCTGAACATTGCCCTGAAACCTCTCCATATAACAAGATGCCTTTACATGCAAGGGTCTGCTGGCTGCACCATGTCAGTCAAAAGCCATTTGGAAGCCAATGGCCAATCCACATGACACCAACACAGATGTTTAATCACACACCTGCCCACCACTGTTCTAGGCCCACTACTCAGCAAATTCCAACTTACTGCCATCTCTGTTCTACACCATTTTCATGAAACCCAGTGATTCAAGACACTGTCTGGTACACTCATGATCAGCAACAGGACATCCAAAGGTTCTCCAGTGCCACCTGGTCATGGGAATTTCAAAAATTTCATGGTATTTATCTAGCCATTTTTCAAGTATCAAGTTGGATGCACTGGTTTTTCAATTCATTCAGGAACCATTAAATGGTGAGGATGAAAGCTCTGGAGAACTCTAAAAGGCAACGCTTCCCAACGAGTGGCCAAAATGTCACATGAAGCCTGACCCATTGATGTCTACTCAATGTGAGTTCAATATGTGTTTTGACTCTTTACTATGGTTGCCAAGTCTTTCAGAATAAAATCGTCTTATATCCTGGTGGAGATTCCCAGTGCACTGTGGAAAGACACCCTGAGACTAGATCTCAGTTTCCAAGGGCGACTCTCATGTGTGGCCTCCTAAAATCCCACCAAAATTAATGGCAATACTTCCCTGAAGTCAGTTCCAGAACTCAGTCTCTAAGGGGAATCACACCAGAGTTCAGGTCCAGGTGTTCCCAGTCATCTCTTCCAACCAGCACACAAATGACCACAATTAAAACCAAAACACTGCCACATGGCCCTCATCATCTTCCATATAGACACTCATCGTAACCTCTGAATGGAATTTTCCATGAGGGGCGAAGCCCAAGACAGTTTCCAAAATAAACTCCCTTGCCCCTCATTTGCCTAAAGTCAGGGTGACCTAGACACCCTTCCTGTGAACCAGGAGTGATCAAATAGGCCTGCCGTTAATACTGTTCTGATTCTCCAATTTAATCCTACTGATTGTCGGGTATAAATCCTTTATGTGAGTTGGAGGCAATAGAACACCCAAGCACACATGGGATCTTTCTTTAGATCTATCACCTTCTGAGAATCAAAGCCCCAACCTCACACAGGGCCAAGAGGCTGATTCAGACACATCTCTTTCCAAAGCAATTAAGCAAAGATCCACAGGTGATGCCCATTCATTTCCATTTGAAAAATGTTTTCTTCAGGCTTCAGAAAGGGGTGGCCTGAGGCAAATACCTTCCTGACATTCAGGGCAAAATAACCATAGGTAAGCAAATGGGCCAAAGCAAGGTTTTTAAACTGAGACTTTACTGGTTACACTGATATCTGAGTTTTCTGAGATGTTCCCATTCCCTTCAGCTATCCATTACATGGCCATGTAACAGATTTTGGAGGTGGTACATATCTTGGCCACAAAACCATGAGCCTATTCTGGAGAGAGGCCAGAAATCAAGATGTGTAGAGGACCTTAGGAAGATAGTAGGTGTTGCCCATCCATAAGGCAAGCCACAGTCCATTTATAAAGTGGGCAGGATGAATGCTGGGAAGCTTCCAACTAGACAGGAAACCTCCATTGATGCATTCTCTTTTCTAAAGACTACAACCACGAACACAGTGGATACACAGACATAGAAACACTCGCCTTGCCAAACGACTTCCTAGAAACAGTCAACTCCAAACCATACAAACCACCATTCCTACCTATTTTCAGAACATGAGACAAAACCACAAACTCACATCCACATCCACAAAAGCACCTCCTTCCCCCAAGTAGGTCTGTGACTATCTGGAGTGTCCTCTGACTGTTGGGCCATACTATGTTGCCCCAAAATGGCCTGGCCTGTCTCAGATCTGTTCTTCTTGGCCCACTCTACGAAGTTGTCAGCAGGCAGCATTGAGCCAATACCTGCTATCTAGGGAAAGGCCCCTTTTCTGAGCTCTACTGGCATTTGGCCATCCTCATATCATTAGCTACCAAGAAAGACTGACTCTGTCCTTGGTAAATCCAAACAAGTTCGACCACTGGGACTGGGACTGGGACTGGCTCTGGGTGCCTGGCTTCTTGGATCCCAATTTCAGAGAGTTACATCACCAACGAAGTTAGGTAGGTCACCTCCTTCAGGAACTGAATGAGATCACTGCCTTGGCAACCACTTTGTCCTAACAGTTGCTTTCATGGGTCTCATGAGATGGAGGCTGCCCCTACTTCCTGTGACACTTTGACAAGTTTGAATGGTATATCAACAATGGCCACCAGGGAACACCTCTCCACGCAGGTCTGGTTTGGTCCATCTTCTCTACATTAAGAAAAGAGAGGCTGATTCATACACATCCCTTCGTTATCACAAGGTGTTTGCCAGGGAAGATGGCTTTTGCTCTCTCAGGTCCTTCATAGCTGCCTACATCTTCTCCAGGGATCATTTCTGCATAGAAATTTGAGGTTCTCAGCAGGTGTAAGATCCCCTACATTCCTGTATTGTAAGATGAACTCTGTCCCTGCTCTTTTGTAATGTTAGATTGAGGCAACAGTGTATGGTTAGGGATAATAACAGGATCGATTTGGTTTAGGAATCATTCTGTGGGATGAATAATGGTATTGGGAACCTGCAATATTTATAGGAATACAGAGGTGAAATATAAGTATGTAAACAGAAATCTAGGTGAGATTTGAAGCTCAGAAGTGCATTGGGCAATTGATTGCGATACATAGCTTTAAATTACGTTCTGCACACATGTCTCAGATAAGTCGATATACAATGCCATAGGACTTGTACCTTGGATGATTGAATGTAGAGGAGAACATCCACTCAAACAGGGATAATCAATAGGATCAGGAAGATAGTCGGTAGATTTTGGAACAAGGGTGAATTTAGTATTTGTACCAAAAGTTCTTTAGCAATTGGGTTTTGGTTAGAGAGTGAATATCAATGTCAGCACATGTGAAGGGTCAGTCACAATGATGAACTGGGGAAAATATGTAGGAAAGCCGATATCAATAGAGACATTAGGAAAACAGGCAAAGTACAGGGTGAGTGATAGTATTAGACATTTTCAACAGTTTTGAGGTTGAATATATTAGGAAGAAACAAATATGTAGTCACCGATAGGATTGACATTTGAGAGCGTTATGCAACCTGGGCATGGATGTTTTTAGTAATCCATGTTCAGTGTCCATTTAGGCTTTGGTACAATCACACGTGTGAATTTTGCATTTTGCGTCCAGAATATTACTGTGATAACATGCATATTTAAATCAGGTGACATGAGTATTTCTTCCTCTATTACTGGGAGCAATATTTTGAAAACGTATAAATTAGTATTGGGGGTACAAAGAGGTGTACCCTGTGTCTATGAATATAGATAATGCATGAATAGACCATACTGTGAATAAATAATATAACTGGTTCCACTTTAAATCATGGATTGAATTGATATCAGAAAATATATAAGAAATCTTATATTGATATACAATCATTCATTCCAAACAGTTATACATCTAATTGTGAAATGATAGTTATGGTTTATCATGAAGGGTGTGTGAGTTTTGCTTAAACAATTATAAAGAAAATCGGAAATAATATGTTTGGAAAGAAGTCTCACGAATAGACCAGTTAAGAAACCTGGAGTAATGCAGGTGTTCTGAAGCAGGAAGTGATTGAAAGTGAAACAAATGCCTATAAATTTGCCAACTTGTGCAAGAAATATATACCCTCTGATGTGCATAAACTGAAGAAATAGTAATGTACCAGTGTTGAATAAAAATGAACATCAAAATACAAATCATGTCCCATAAGAGTCTACTTGCATTGCTGTTAAACTGGGGCAGTTACTGTAGAAATATTAGGATAATGCCGCAGTCTTGCTGGGCACAATCAGGAGCCACTTGTCAAAAGAAACTAACTTTATTTTTAAAACCACACACGCCAAACAAAACAGCCTCTCAGGAAAAACCCTCAGAGCCCCAACTGCCACCACTGGCTTCCCAAAAGCCTCTTCCTCCCACACAAGCCTCTCTCCACCTCCCACAATCCTCCTGCTCTTGAGGCCGATTGGCTAGGTCATGTGGGCAAAGCCAAATAAGTCCCCTAATGAGCAACTCCGTGGTCTGAAAGGGCAGGGAAACAGCCCAATGAGCATCACCGCAGAGGAGCCAATCAGCTAGATGTTGCTGTGAGCCAATCATCAGCCAGCAGCTGGAAGTTTGCTGGCTTCTGGAATTTTGCTGGGGCCCCTTCGGATGTGGCTCTCAACATCTCCCCCTCTCTGTTTAAACAACACACATGTGGCTTAGGGACAGTGCCTGCCTTAGGTTGTCCAATAGTACATATGGTCCTTACCCGTTAAGTTGGTACCATTGCAATTGGATCTTACCCATCACTGACTACCAGTCCAGTTTACAGCAACACCTGTGGAGAGGTCTTTGTACCACCGGGGGGTGGTGAGGTTCTTTGCCTCACCTCTAATGGCCCCCAAACATTAGCTGGACGATAATGACACACAGAAGAGAGGAAGATACACCAAGCCAATTGACGGCTCCTTTTGGAAAAATTGTACCACCGATGACATCATCAGCAAATATACCCGAACACTACCACAAGTCGCTGCACAAACAGGTAGTTTACAATGCATACAGGAGAGTTCTCAATGTGTCTAGGCAAGTTCTGCAAGCATTTCAGTGATGGCTATTGCAGAAGCTGTAGATTGGTTTTATCTTTGATTTCACCAGCACTGGGATGAAGATAGGAATTCTGGCAATAATGGCTAAAGAAAAATTATGTAACATTCCAGAAGGCACTGAAAGAAAACAATTTTCTTAACTATTTACATTGTCTTGAAGATAATTATTAAATATAATGAAAAGGAAAGGTGAAAGAAAGGAAACAGATCTGTTAACCTCCTTTTTTTCAAATTTTAAAACAAACCTCAACAGCTCTTTACCCAATTTAAATTAAACCATTTAAATAATGTGAATAAAAAAATATTTGGATCCATTTTTTTTATGAGCGCTCATCATATATCATATATGGACATACGAACATTCAAACATATAACACAAAACACAAGTGTGCACACATAATATAATACATACAACACATAACCTAATAGTAAAGACCTTATAACTTTTTACACGTGAAATCTCCATTGCAATGTTCAAAAACTCTTTTGTCAAAAAATAGAACTGATCAGCAAAACATTAAACTAGGTCTGTATGAGCTCTAAAAACAAAATAGAATGTGGGAAAGGGCAATAATAAAATAGATAATGAAAAAAGCATCCTGGTTCTATCTCAGATGTAAGGATAGTCAAACTGGAATTTTGGATATCAGTTGATAAGGCCTTGAGTCAAATCATCTTCTTTTTGGATGTGCCCTGATATGTCTTATAAAGAATAGATCTTTTCTGTCCCAGATTAGACTTTTTATATTGGAAAGTAAAGAGAAAACAGTAGAGAAAGGAGAAATCTTACCAGCAACTTTAAGGGATACTATAGCATTAACTATATACTGACTATCGGAAAATAAATTAAATACAGAATATTTAAATATCTCAAAAGCTTGTAATACTGCATTAAGCTCTACCTTTTGAGCTGATTGTTTGGGTACTAAAAATTTATAAGTTTTATCAGGTATAACTATTGCTGCTGTACCATTATTTGATACATCAGTGAATATATTTGAAGCATTCATGATAAGTGTTTTTCTTCTCAATTTTGGAAAAATTACAGGATGCGATGACCAAAAAGACAATAAAGGGTTAGATGGTAAGTGGTTATCAAATGAAACATTAGATTGGACCATGATTATTGCCCAAGTATTTAACTCATTAGCTAACTCATCAATTTGATTCAGAGTATATGGAGTAAAAATTTTATTGGAAGAAATTCCAAACACTCCCTTTGCTGCTTTAATTCCTTTGAGTATTAATTATCCTAAAGCCTCAGGATACCTAGTAAGAATAGTGTAAGGAGAATAAGATAAATGTATCCATAATAATGGACCTTCTTGCCAAAATACTCCTGTAGGAATATTTTTTGTTGGTAGTACAATAAATAATAAAGGCAAACTTATATCAATTCTATCCAAATGCATATTTTCCATATATGTTTCATTGATTTTTAATGCCTTTCTTGCTTCAGGTGTTAACATGCGGGGTGAATTTTTATCTGATAGACCTTTTAGGATATCAAATAAAGGTCCCAACTCTCCTGTTGGTATACCTAGATAAGGCCTTATCCAATTAATGTCTCCTAATAACTTTTGAAAGTCATTATGTGATTTGAGTTGATCTACTCGTATTTGAATTTTTGGTGGACTGACCATGGTTGAGGATAACAGAACTCCTAAATAATTAATTGGAAAATTTAATTGTACTTTATCTATTGCTATCTCTACATTATAATTTTTAATAAGTTTGTAAGTGTGGCATAACTTTCTAGCAATGTGTTTTTAGCTTTGTGTGCTAATAATACATCATCCATATAGTGAAATATTTGTGTTCAGAATTTTGATTTCTAAGTGGCTGGATTACTTTGTTAACATAAATATGACACATAGTTGGGCTGTTAGCCATCCCTTGAGGGAGTACTTTCCATTCATATCTCTGATCAGGACCTTCATGATTCAGTGCAGGGATAGTAAAAGCAAAACCTGGACTATCCTTAGGATGAATTATAATTGAAAAAAAAACAATATTTAATATCTATAACTAAAACATACCAGGTTATTGGCAAAGCAGACAATTGAGGAATCCCTGATTGAGCAGGTCCCATAATAACCATCTCATTATTAATGGCTCTAAAATCTTGCAATAGTCTCCATTTACCAGATTTCTTTTTGATGACATAAATGGGAGTATTTTGGGGATATACAGTCGGTTGTATATGTCCTTCTGCTAATTGTTGTTTTACCAGGTCATGGACTGCTTGTATCTTTTCTTCAGTCAGGGGCCACTGAGAAACCCATACTGTCTTTCTGATTTTCAGGTAATTTTTATTGTCTCAGTGGCCCTTTCTGAAAATCCAACCCATGTCTCTCTGTTCCTTGATCTATTTGTATTGGTGCTGCTATGACTTATTCTTGTTTTTCTAATCTTTTTTCTTTCCTAAAACCTTGTCTAGTCATAATAGTGGCTGCATTTTGGTTGATGTTATTTGTTAATGTCAAACCTAATTGATCTAGGACATCTCGTCCCCATAAATTTATGGGAAGATGATCCAATTCATATGGCTGTATAGTTCCTTCACATCCTTTAGGATCATTCCTATCTAATACCATTTTACTTCTATGGGGATTAGTCGCCACTTATAGGCCTCGAAGCGTTTGAGTGGCTTGTTGTAATGGCCAATGTTTTTGCCATTCTTGAAAAGAGATGATGCTAATGTCTGCACCTGTATCCAGTAGCCCATTCAATTCATGCCCTTGAATATTTAGTTTTAGCATGGGGCGAGAATCTAAATTTAAAGAAAGCATAGCCAAATCTACACCTGTGGAGCCTAATCCCTTGGAACATCTTTCTACAGTACGACTGGAAAATTTATCATATAGGCTGGGTATTATTAGTAACTGTGCTATTCTATCTCCTTGTGAAATTACTGATATGTCCTTTGGAGAACTGGCTATAATTTTTATTTCACCTTCATAATCGGGATCAATCACCCCAGGACTTATCATAAGTTCTTTTAGAGTAGAAGAGCTGCATCCCAATAATAAGCCCATGGTTCCTTTGGGAAGAGGTCCTTTTACCCCTGTGGGAATGATTTGAACTCCCATCTCTGGAGTTAGTACTGATCTGGCAGAGGCGCAGATGTCCAACACTGTGCTCCCTCTGGTTTGTCTGATGAGGGATCTGATGGACAATGTGTCCTGGGCACTACCCTGTTGGGGTTGCTGGGTTCCTCCAGTGCTCTGTATATTTGTGGTTTGGGGCCCCGGAGCATTGGAACCCCCTGTCCATTTATTTGGCAATTGAGCCCAATGCCTTTCTCCATGATATCGTGGATAAACACCTGGACCTTGTTCATTTTTTGATAATTGAGTACCCTCTATGGTGGTTTGAGAACAGCACTCATTAGCCCAATGTCTCCCTCTATGGCATTGTGGCCAAATACCTGGTATTCTACTCCTTTGATACCTAATATTGTTAAACCCTCCTTCTATGGGCCAATTCCTTTTAAAATGTTCTGTTTCTTCACATTGGTAGCATGTTCTTGGTCTGGCATCTAAAGCCTGTTTTACTGTAGTTGCCACAATTTGCCCTTGTTCATTAATGTATCTGGCAACTAAAGCCTGTTTTACTGCAGCTGCCATGACTTGCTCTTGTTCATTAATGTCTCTACATAATTAAATCGATGTGTTTAAATCTTCATTTTTCCATGGTCTAATGATATCTCTGCAACAACGATTCGCTTGCTCATAAGCCAGTTGTTTTAGTAATGGCATTGCTTGTTCTGTATTCCCAAAAACTCTGGTAGCTCTTTGAATAAGCCTATCTACAAATTCAGCATAAGGTTCATTAGCTCCTTGTATTACCTTAGATAATTGACCTTGTAAACCTCCATGTTCTTGTAAAGTCTTCCATGCCTTAATTGCATCTACACCAATTTGTGCACATACACCATGATCATATGCAATTTGCTGCGGCTGATCTTCATAAGGTCCCTTTCCTAACAACATATCTAGATTTCTCTGAGGATAACCAGCTCCTGCATTTCGCCTAGCTGTCTCCTTTCAACATTCCTCATTGGCAACCTTCCATAACATGCATTGTCCTCCATTTAGCACAACATTACCCATATTAGCCCAATCCACTGGCTTCATGTTCAAGTTGTTAATGGATTCGACCATGATTACATTGAAGGGTGCTTGAGGACGATAGGTTGTTACAGCCTCTTTTAGCTGCTTCACTGTTTTGAAATTTAAAGCATGGTAAACACGCTGCCCTCCTCCCTCAAATACAGGGCATGTTAATATTTGAGATCTTGTCTCAGGATCCTAACTATCAACTGCGGGAGTTGGGGGCCTCCCAGCATAAGAAAGTGGCCTTGTTAGTTGGACACTTATGTCATCTGGTGATAGAAAGGTGTTAGTAGCAGTCTCCTGTTGTAAATTTCCCCTGATGTTTTTTACTGTTTTACACTTTCTTTCTCTGTCTAACTAGCTTTAGAGGCCTTCTCTTTTACTTGAATTTTTTCCTCTGTCTGACTAGTTCGAGAGACGTTCTCTTTTACTTGAATAGTTTCCTCTATCTGACTAGCTCGAGAGACCTTCTCTTTTACTTGAATTTTTTCTTCTGTCTGACTAACTTGAGACACCTACTGTTTTACTTGAATCAATATGTCTTCTTCTTCCTCTACCATTGACTGAACTGAAGGCTTTGAACTAAGCAAACAAGATATGAATGTCCACAATGGCAATGTGCCAACTGGCAGAATCCCTGGGCTTTTCTTTTCTATTCTTTTTAAATCTGCACCATGATGGTTCCATTGTGATATATTTAACAACTCCTCCTTAAAAAGCCATGGTCTACATTTTTGTATTGTATCAACAATTGCCATGACTGCTCTTGATTTTACTGGGATGCCTCCTTCCTCTAACAATTTACTTAACACTTTTTTGGTTTGTTTTTTACTAATTTTTGATCCCATATTTCTACTATAATACAAACCAACAAGATAACACCAAACAAAAAAAGAGATAGAACGAAATAAAAATGGAACAACAAAAAATTATTATAGCCTTTCTCCCTATCTGTTCCTCAGACACAAATAGTTTTTCCTCAGATGTGAGCAGTTTTTCTTCCATCTCACTCATCTCCAGGGACAGGCAACTTAAAACAAAATAGGAATCATAAAATGGCTACCCATCCTCTCGCCCTGCCCTCAAGAGCAAGCAGTTTACCTTATCAGTTACCCTCAGTCGCTCCCCATATGAGCCACCAAATGCCGCTGTCTGGCTGGGCACAATCAGAATCCACTTGTCAAAAGAAACTAACTTTATTTTTAGAACCACACACGCCAAGCAAAACAGCCTCTCAGGAAAAATCCTCAGAACCCCAACTCCCAACACCAGCTTCCCAAAAGCCTCTCCCTCCCACACAAGCCTCTATCCACTTCTCACAATCCTCCTGCTCTTTAGGCAGATTGGCTGGGTCACGTGGGCAGAGCCAAAAAAGTCCCCCAATGAGCAGCTCCATGGTCTGAATGGGCAGGGAAACAGCCCAATAAGCATCACCGCAGAGGATCCAATCAGCTAGATGTTGCTGGGGCTGCTGTGAGCCAATCATAAGCTGGAAGTCTGAAAGGCGGGGAAACATCTCAATGAGCATCCCCAATGAGCATCACCACAGAGGAGACAATGAGCTAGAAATTGCTAAGGCCGCTGTGAGCCAATCATCAGCCTGCAGCTGAAAGTTTGCTGGCACCTGGAAGTTTGCTGTGGCCCCTTCGGCTGTGACTATCAACAGGATACGTATGCACCATTCACTGAAGTTAGTTTTCAGTAATAGAAAACAAATATGAATTTCAGGTGGATGAATATTTCTGAAAATAATCTTGTGAAAAGTTGATTATAAATCCACATACTTGAACATGAATGAATTTAGGGAGTGTAAATAAGACACATATATTTCATATTTTGAAAAATCTGGAGAGTGTGTATGTGTGTATACACACACACACACACACATATTTTAAAATGTAGCAACATATATGCCAATCGAAATTCACCATGAAATATACATCATTCACAGATCTAAAAATATTCAATTAACTTATCAGGGATTTATGTATAATGTTGTTCTCCTAGGAAGCTCACCCATAGGTTCAATTTTCAGTTCCAACAGCATCTAGGAGGAGTGATCTCTTCTCAAAATTTGTATCTGCCAAATCAGCTACCGCACAAAAATATACACGTGATAAAAGGTAGGATTCTTTATGTGCATATAAAATAGATGTGCTGAATAGGATACAGAGAAAGGGAGACAGGAATTCACATATTTGTTAACTTTAAAAACACATGGAGGACTATTTCAATTAAAAATTGACTAGAATTATAACACCTACTTGCAAAAGGCAAGTCCAAATATATACCATGCCTTCTCTGAACAGCTTCTATTTCTTTTCTGTTAGGATTCTTTTTCTCCATCATATTAGGATTAGTAGTCAGATTCTAGTACAGTATGGGTTAGTGTCAGGGATTCAGTATTTCAAATGGAAAATAGGAAAATGAATCCAATGTGTATGCAAACATATGCTAAACAAAAATCTTTCCACTCTCATCCAGAAAAATGCCTTGACATTACCTTCGCCCCAAGTAAGACACAATTAGAGGAGAAGAATTAGAAAATCTGTTAATACATATCTGGAATGGAAAATGCTCAGGAGTTCACAACCTTGAAGGTGGTAGAGGAGTTTCCAAAAGTAAGGGAAAGGGTAAACACTCCAGAAACATGGAGCTCTGCTTGCCTAAAGACTTCTTGAGAAACTGCCTCTGAGGTTGGGCACTTGAAATATACGTTGTTGTCAGAAGCTTTAGCTTTCTTTGTAGTGAGACTATCAAAGCTGGGTCTTCATCTATGTGACCTGGAGGATGTTGTTTCTTATTTTCCTAATGAACATGTGGCAGCAGTTCTGAATTCTCTCTTTGTAGGTAAACTGTGGCAACTTGGGGCTAAGTGTCTCCCTGTTTGGACTGTGAACCCAGTTGGTAATCCTCCAGTTTTCGTGGTGTTTCTTGCTGCTGCACTTGGAGTTTGGTATTTGCTTCTTGAAATACAAGGATTTCAACTGGGGCACAGTGCTGGAGGGATTTCTGTCACATGTGGTGTGTCAGGGTCTGCATATAAATGCACCAACCAGGCTTCTATCGCACATGCTTGCCCCCTTGACCATAGCAACTTGATTCTGAACATTGCCCTGAAAAATCTCCATATAACAAGATGCCTTTACAAATAAGGGTCTGCTGGCTGCAGCATGTCAGTCACTAGCCATTTGGAAGCCAATGGCAGATCCACATGGCCCCAACACAGATGTTTTATCACACACCTGCACATCACTGCTCTAGGCCCCAACTCAGCAGTCTCCAAATTACTGGCATCTCTGTTCTACACCATTCTCATGAAACCAAGTCAATCAAGGCACTGTCTTGTACACTCATGATCAACAGCATAAGATCCAAAGTTACTCCAGTGCCATCTGGTCATGGGAATTTAAAAAATGTCATGGTACTTATCTAGCCATTTTTAAAGGATGAAGTTGGAGGCACTGTGGGTTTAAATTTATTCAGGAACCATTAAATGTTGAGGAAGTTTATTTCAATGAAAGTTCTGGAGAACTCTCAGAGGAAAGTCTTCCCAAAGAGTGACCAAAAAGTCACATGAAGCCAGGCCCATTGAGGTCTACAATATGAGGTCCATGTGAGTTTTGACTCTCAACTATTGCTGCCAAGTCTTTCAGAATGAAATCATGTGATATCCTGGCTGAGATTCCCAGTGTTCTGTGGAAAGCTACCCTGGTCCAAGATCTCAGTTTCCAAGAGCGACTCTCATGCATGGCCTCCTAAAACCCCAACACAATTCATGGCAATACTTCTCTGACGTCAGTTCTAGACCTCAGTCTCTAAGGGTATCACACCAGAGTTCAAGCCCAGGTGGACCCAGTCATCACTTCCAACCACCACACAAATAAACACAATTAAAACCAAAACACTCCCACAAGGCCCTCATCCTCTTCCATATAGACACTAATCATAACCTCTTGCTGGAGTTTTCCTTGAGGGGCGCAGCCCAAGACAGTGTTCAAAAGAGCTCCCTTGCCACTTATTTTCCTAAAGTCAGCGTGGTTTTTTACCATTTTTGTTTTGGATACACACATGGAATCTTTCTTTAGATCCATGAGGTGCTGAGAATCTAAGCCACAGCATCACACAGGGCCAAGAGGCTGAATCAGACACATCCTTATCCTAAGCAATTAAACAAAGAGCGACAGGTGATGCGCATGCATTTGCATTTGAAAACAGTTTTCATCAGTCTTCCCAAATGGGTGGACTGAGGCAAAGACCTCCTGACATTCAGGTCAACAGATCAATAGGTAAGCAAAAGGCCAAAAGAAGGGTTTTTCCACTGAGACATTATTGGTCACACTGATATCTGTGTTTTCTGAGATGCTCCCATTTCCTTCAGCTATCCAGTACATGGCCATGTCACAGAGCTTGGAGGGGTACATATCTTGGACACAAATCCATAAGACTATTTTGGAGAGTGGCCAGAATTTAGGAAGAAAACCTGAACTTAGGAATTTAGTAGGTGTTGCACATCTATAAGACAAGCCACAGTCCATTAATAAATCGGGCAGGATGAATGCTGGGAAGCTTCCTAATAGACAGGACACATCCTTGATGCATTCTCTTTTCTAATGTCTTCAACCATGGACACAGTGGAATACATAGATAAAGAAACACTCACCTTGTCAAACGACCTACTATAAAGAGTCCACACCAAACCAAAAAAAAACCCGCCTTTTCCACCTATTCTCAGAAAATGAGACAGAACCAAAAACTCACACCCACACCCACAAAGGCACCTCCTTTCCCCAAGTAGGTCTGTGACTATACAGTGTGTCCTTTGAATGGTGGGCCATACTATGTTACCCCAAAATGGCCTGTCTTGTCTCAGATCTGTTTTCTTTGGCCAACTCTGTGAAGTTGTGAGGATCCATTGGTGAGCCACTTTCTGCTTTCTCAGGAAGGGCCCCTCTTCAGAGCTTTTCTGGCATTTGGCCATCCTCACATCAGTAGGTACCAAGAAAGACTGACTCTGTCCTTGGTAAATCCAAACAAGTGAGACCACTGGGACTGGTACTGGGACTGGCTCTGTGTGCCTGGTTTCCTGGATCCCAAGTTCAGAGATTCCATCACCAAGAAAGTAAGGTAGGTCACTTCCTTCAGGAACTGAATGAGGTCACAGCCTTGGCAACCACTTTGTCCTAACAGATGCTTCCAAGGGTCCCATGAGATGGAGGCTGCACCTACTTCCTCTGACATTTTCATAAGTTAGAATGGTATATCAACCATAGGTACTGGGGAACAGCTCTCCACAGAGGCTTGGTTTGGTCCATCTTCTCTACATTAAGAAGAGAGATTCTGATTAAGACACAACCCTTTATCCTGACCATGTTTTTTTGCCATGAAAGATGACTTTTGCCCTCTCAGGTCGTTCATAGCATCCTACACATTCTCCAGGGATTATTTCTACATGGACCTTTGAGGTTCTCAGCAGGTGGAAGATCCATACATTCCTTTATTGTAATACCAACTCTGTCTCTGCTCTTCTGTAAAGTTAGATTGAGGAACAGTGTATGGTTAGGATTAATAACATGTTCAATATGGGTTAGGAATCATTCTGCTTGATGAACAATGTTATTGGAAACCTGCGATATTTACATGAAAATATAGGTGAAATATAAGTATTGAAATATAAATCTAGGTAAGATTTGAATCCTAGAAGGGAATTTGGCCTTTGAGTGGGATACTTAGCTTTGAATTTTGTTCTGCACATATGTCTCAGATAAATTGATATGCAATGGCATAGATCCTTGTACCTTCGATGATTGAATGTAGAAGAGAGCATCCAGTTAAAAAAGGGATTTTTGCTAGGATTAGGAATATAGTCGGTAGGATTACGAAGAAGATTGAGTATAGAATATGGACCAAAAGTTCTTTAGCAATAGGGTTTCTGGTAGAGATTGAATATAAATGTCAGCACATGTGAAGAGTCAGTCACAATGATGAACTGGGGAAAAAAGTAGGAAAGCAGATGTGAATAGAGAGTAGGAAATCAGGCAAATTATAAAATGAGTGAGAGGTTTAGACAGTTTCAACAGGGTGAGATTGAAAATGTAGTCTTAGGAAGAAACACATATGTAATCACCAATAGGATTGACATTTGAGAGCATTAGGCAACCTGGACATGGATGTTTTTAGTAATCCATGTTCACTTTCCATTTAGGCTTTGGGACAGTCATAAGTGTGACCTTTGCATTTTGTGTCCAGAATATTACTGTGATAAAATGTATATGTAGATCAGTTGACATGCATATTTTTTCCACCATTTCTGGGAGCAATATTTTGAAGATATAGAAATTATTGTTGGGAGTACACAGAGGTGTACCATGTGTCTATCAATATATAGACAATGCATGAATAGACCATACTGTGAATAAATGATATAACTGGTTTCACTTTGAATAATGGATTGAATTGATATCTGAAAGTATACAAGAAATCTTATATTGATGTACAATCATTCATTTAAACCAGTTTTACATCTAATGGTAATATTAGTGTTATGTTTTATCATGACGGGTGTGTCAGTTTTGCTTCAAAAGTGATAATGGAAATCGAAAATAATGTGTTTGGAAAGAAGTGTCACAAAAAGAGAAGTCAAGAAACATGGAGGAATACATGTGTTCTGAAGCAAAAGTGATTGAAAGCAAAACAAATGTGTATATATTTGCTAAATTGTGGATGAAATATACATCCTATGATGTGCATTAACTGGAGAAATAGTAATGTACCAGTGTTGAATAAAAATGAACGTCAAAATACACATTATATCACATAGGAATCTTCTTGCATTGATGTTAAACTGGGTCAGTTACTGTATAAATATTAGAATTTTATTTTGGTGTTATAATACAATTTATTTTAGCACTAGCATGCCACAGAATGTAGAAGAAAGAGCAATGGATTTTTAGTTATAACACTAATAATCTAGCATTTAATGATTATTTTGGGGAGTCTAGAATTTACATAAGGCTATGCAACATAATTTTTTGTATTTAACATTCATAAAATCTTGGAATTTTGGTAATATTTCTCCTTTTTTTATTTTTTCAGTTGTTGATAGACCTTCATTTTATTTATTCGTATGTGGTGCTGAGAATATAACCCACTGCCTCACACATGCTAGACAAGCATGTTAACACTGAGTCAAAAACCCAGCCCCTCCACTTTTATCTTTTCATCAAACACTCCTCTCCCTCTTCTTTACTCACTTTCTTCCTCATTTTCCCCCTTCTCTCTCTTCCTTTTTCATTTTCCCTCCATAAGTATTTTTCTCTCATAGCATTACAAACAGTACTATGCTATGAAATTTACATTTAAAACTGTTTTTTATAGTCATTCTTTTCTTGAGAAAATTTAAAAATTATAACCACCTGATAAATATATTACAATACATTTATTATGCATATGTATCTATATTCATGCATATGTGTTACATATATATATATATATATATATATATATATATATATATATATACATATATATTTAAAAGTACTTTGATTAGCCTGTTAGAAATAATATAGACCAAGTCTTTCTTAATTCTCAAGTCTTCCAGAATTAACATCTTACAGTGAAAATCAAATAAACATATTTAAGTAAACAGGTATCATTCTTATTTATCAATACTGATAATTTAAGGTTTTTATATCACATTTAGCTGTAATATGGCCTATTAACTCTTTTGAATTAGAGAATTTTTTTTTTGAACAACCTATTATTTAAGGACCATATACACTGACATTTTAAATGGCTTTCTTGTGATTTCACTTTCTATCAATTGCATATTAATTGCCAAATACTTATTTTAGTAATTTTCATATTCATAATTGATATAAAGTCAATTGATTAATTCTTTTTGTAAGGAGTTACTAATTACAGTAGGGACAGTATTAATAATTCTAAATCTTTATAAAAATGGTACAAAAATATTTTCATGCAAAATTATGTATAATTGCATGCTCTAAATGTTTGATTGTTGATACATATAATAAAGAGCTTTTGATGAGTCTCTTCCCCAGTAAAACAGAAAATGCAAAGATATAGTTGGGTATGTATGTCCAAACAAACATATGGAAAAATACACATTATCATCTAGAAACTATTAAATAAAAGATGAAAAGAACAATCCAACACATTGTACCAACTTGTCAGATGAGGTAGTATTCTGGAAGAATAGCCTAAGTCTAGACCAGGTCCATGTCAAAATATTCACAAAAAAATAAAATATGAAAAATATAGGAAATGCTATGAGTTTTTCTTGAAGGTAAGTGGATTATCCTTTAATCTCAATTATGTGCATTTTTAAAAGCCAGTTTTCTGGTAAAATAAATTTGTGATAGTTACAAGTACACAAAACAAAGTTTCTGCTTAGCAAAATGAATGCATCTCAACTCTTTTTTAGCTGATTTCTTCCCACTCAACTTTAAACCTTTATTTATTTATTTTTTATTGGTTGTTCAAAACATTACAAAGCTCATCCTATATCATCTTTCATACATTTGACTCAATTGGGTTGTGAACTCCCAATTTTCCCCAAATACGAGTTGCAGAATCACATCGGTTACACATTCACATTTTTACATAATGTCATATTAGTGACTGTTGTATTCTGCTACATTTCCTATCCCCTACTATCCCCTACTATACCCCCTCCCATCCCCTCCCATCTTCTTTCTCTACCTCATCTGCTGTTGTTCACTTCTCTCCCTTGCCCCACCTTTCCCCAATTTTCCCTACCCCATTGTTTGAAGATGCTATCCTACTTCCATTGCATGCTTTTAGCCCCTTTTTCAAATATAAGAAAGTTGTAATTTTGAGGATTGGTTTCTGTGTCCTCTATTCTGTACCATTGTTCCACCTGCCTATTTTGTTACCAGTACCACGCTGTTTTTGTTACTATTGCTTTTAGTACAGTTTGAACTCTGGTATCACTATACCTCCAGATTCATATTTTCTGTTTAGAGTTGCTTTTGCTATTCTGGGTCTTTTGTTTTTCCATCTTCTAAGATCTTCTTCTCTCTCTCTCTCTCTTTAGGGTTCTGTAGTTTTCAGTATATAAAACTTTCACGTCTTTTGTTAGGTTGATTCCCAAGTATCTTATTTTATTTGAGGATATTGTGAATGGAGTGGTTTTCCTCATTTCCATTTCAGAAGTTGTGTTGCTGACATACAGGAATGCCTTTCATTTATGCGTGTTAATTTTATATTCTGCCACTTTGCTGAATTCATTTATTAACTCTAGCCGTTTCATTGTAGACCCTTTGGGGTCTGTTAAATATATTTTCATGACATCTGCAAATAGCAATAATTTAAATACTTCTTTTCCTATTTTTATGCCTTTAATTTTTTTTGTCTGTCTAATTGTTTTGGCTAGTATTTCAAGAACTAAATTGAATAGAAGTGGTGATAGAGGGCATCCCTGTTTTGTTCCAGATTTTAGAGGGAATGCCTTCAGTTTTTCCACATTTAGGATGATGCTAGCCTGAGGTTTAGCATATATAGCTTTTACAATGTTGAGGTAAGTTCCTGTTATCCCTAGTTTTTCTAGTGTTTTGAACATAAAGTGATGCTGAACTTTGTCAAATGTTTTTTCTGCATCTATTGAGATGATCATATGGTTCTTGTCTTTATGTCTATTGATGTGGTGAATGGCATTTATTGATTTCCGTATATTGAACAAGCCTTGCATCCCAGGGATGAATCTTACTTGATCATGGTGCACAATTTTTTTGATATGCTTTTGTATTCGATTCGCCAGGATTTTATTGACAAGTTTTGCATCGAAGTTCATTAGAGATATTGGTCTGTAGTTTTCTTTCTTTGAAGTGTCTTTGTCTGGTTTCGGGATCAGGGTGATTTATCCTCATAGAATAAATTTGGAAAAGCTCCTTCTTTTTGTTTTTCTTGAAATAGCTTGAAAAATATTGGTATTAATTCTTCTTTAAAGGTTTTGTAGAACTCCGCTGTATACCCATCCGGTAAATGGCTTCTTTTGGTTGGTAGTTTTTGATGGCTTCTTTCATTTCTTCCTTTGTTATTGGTCTGTTTAAATTGCGTGTGTCTTCCTGACTCAATCTGGGCAGATCTTATGACTTAAAAAATTCATCGATATCTTCACTATCTTCTATTTTATTGGAATATAGTGTTTCAAAATACTTTCTAATTATCTTCTGTATTTCTGTAGTGTCTGTTGTGATATTGCCTGTTTCATCCCGTATGTTAGTAATTTGAGTTCTCTCTCTTCTTCTCTTCATTAGCATGGCTGTGGGCCTGTCAATCTTATTTATTTTTTCAAAGAACCAACTTTTAGTTTTATCAAATTTTTTAATTTTTTTTTGTTTCAATTTTGTTGATTTCTGCTCTAAATTTAATTATTTCTTGTCTTCTACTACATTTGCTGTTGTTTTGCTCTTCCTTTTCTAGGTTTTTGAGGTGTAGTGTGAGTTCATTTATTTGTTGATTTTTTTCTTTTTTTGAGGAAAGAACTCCAAGAAATGAACTTCCCTCTTAAACTGCTTTCATTGTGTCCCATCGATTCCGGTATGTTGTGTCTGTATTGTCATTTGTCTCTAAGAATTTTTTTTATCTCCTCCATTATGTCTTCTGTAACCCATTGATCATTCAGTAGCATGTTGTTCATTTTCCATGTGATGTAGGATTTTTCCTTCCTTCTTTCATCATTGATTTCCAGTTTCATTCCATTATTATCAGATATAGTGCATGGTATAATCTCCATGCTTTTATATTTACTAAGAATTGCCCTATGGCATAATATATGGTCTATCTTTGAGTAGGATCCATGTGAAACTGAGAAGAACGTGTATCCACTTGATGATGGCTGATATATTCTATATATATCGTTCAAGTCTAGGTTACAAATTGTGCTGTTGAGTTTGATAGTTTCTTTATTCAGTTCTTGTCTAGAGAATCTGTCTAATGCCGAGAGTGGTGTCTTGAAGTCACCCATAATTATTGTGTTGTAGTCTATTTGGCTATTGAACTTGAGGAGAGTTTGTTTTATGAACATTGCAGCTCCATTGCTTGGTGCATACAAATTCATAATTGTTATGTCTTGTTGGTGGATGGTTTCTTTTAACAGAATATAGTGCCCTTCTTTTTCCCTTTTGATTAACTTAGGTTTGAAGTTGATTTTATTCCACATGAGTATGGCCACTCCTTCTTGCTTCTGAGGGCCATGTGAGTGGTATGATTTTCCCAACCTTTTACCTTCACCCTGTGTATGTCTTTTCCTATCATATGAGTCTCCTTAAGGCAGCATATTGTTGGATTTATTTTTTTTTGATCCAGGTTACTAGCCCATTCTCTTGATTGGTGAATATAATCCATTAACATTTAAGGTTACAATTGAAATATGATTTGTTCTTCCAATCATGTTTATTTATTTATTATGTTTTAGTTTGGCTAGTTTTTACTTTTTTGGTTATTTTCCTCCCCCTTTACTGAGATACCTCCTGCTGTTAGTTTTCGGCACTATTTATCAATTCCTCTTCTTGTAGTATTTTGCTCAAAATGCTTTGCAGTGCTTGTTTTCTGGCTGCGAATTCTTTTAGCTTTTGTTTATTGTGAAAGACTTTAATTTCGTTTTCAAATCTGAACCTTAATTTTGCTGGATACAGTATTCTTGGTTGGAATCCATTATTTTTCAGCATTTGAAATACATTGTTCAAGGATCTTCTCGCTTTCAAAGTCTGTGATGAAAAATCAGTCATTAACCTAATTGGTTTTCCCCTGAATGTAATCTGCCTCCTTTCTCTTATAGTGTTTAATATTCTCTCCTTGTTCTGTATGTTGGCTATCTTCATAATTATATGTCTTGGAGTTTGTCTATTATGATTTTGAATGTTTGGGGTCCTGTAGGCTTCCAGGATTTGACAATCCGATCCATCCTTCATCTCTGGGATGTTTTCTAGAATTATTTTATTTAATATGTTCTCCATTCCTTTGGTTTGAATCTCTATGCCTTCTTCTATCCCAATGACTCTCATTTTTTATGACATCCAATATCTCTTGAATAGATTGCTAGTGGGATTTAAGCCTCTTTTCTGTGTTGATTATATTCTTTTCAAGTTGATAAACTTTGTCTTCATTATCTGATATTCTGACTTCTGCTTGATCTAGTCTATTTGTAATATTCTCGTTTGAGTTTTTAATTTGGTTAATACTTTCCTGCATTTCTAGTATTACTGTTTGATTTCTTTTAAGATCTCTATCTCCTGGTAAAGCTCGTTGTTTGCCATTTGAGTTTGTTTGTTTAATTCATTTTCAAAATATACTTTTATTGCTTGTACTTGCTGCCTCATGTCTTCTCTAATATTCCTTTCCATCTGAGTTAGGAATGCCTTAAGTTCTTTCCCTATCCCTGTTTCTGATGCTTCTAGGTCCTCCTGTAGAATTAAGTTGTCCTGCATTGTTTGTACTCCTTTCTTTCCCTTGTTTTTTCATGATGCTCATGTTACTTTCCAGCTCTATTTGATTGCTGTGTTTCTGTTTTATTCTATAGATTTGTTTCGGTGTTGTGTATCTCTGTTGTCTCTCCTTTGTGTTGGTAGACTATGCCTGCTAAAGTGGATTCCACTTGTAGGGAATTCCGAAGGCCGAGCTCCAGTGACGTCACCCCTCTGCTTTGGCGGGCCCAGGCTCCTTGCCGAAATGTTCGAATACGGGGATGGAACTGGACTGTCTCCAGTTGTTTTCAGCTCTAGGTCACTGGCGGGTGGGCAATCACTAGCCACCCAGTGGCGCAGTCGTTCTCCTGTGCGCTGGTGTTCTCCAGACGCCCAGTCACGCGGACAGCAGGTGGACTGTCACCTGCGCTTCTGTGTTCTCCAGCTTCCCAGTCACAAGAGCCTGGCCTCTAGTCCCCTGGTTTCTCCTGCTAGTCCTGGTTTCTCCTGCTAGACTAGATTTCCCCTGAGTGATGCTTCTCTGCAGTTCAATCTGTATTCTGGGCCTATCATTTGTTGGGTGTGGAGGGTGTCTATTGGAACCCAGACACTCTATTGTTTTGAGGATCAGTCAGACCGGATCTCCGGTTGCACATTTGGCTCGTTTTTCAGACCCAATTACCAGATCTCAGTGCTAAAAATCTTTCTTATAGGTTTTGGTGCACCCCCATTTTGCTGTAAGTTCTTAACAAGATAGTTTTTTGTGGTTCTATTTCGTTATTCACCTGTGCAGTGGCGCGTTACACTGGGTGTGATGCACTCTATTCGTGGCCATCAGGCAATGATGAAATATTATGCTTTGTATGCAGCATTTACTGAAGTTAGTTTTCAGTATTAGGAAACAAATATGTATTTCAGGTGAATGAATAATCTGAATTTCTGAGAATAATCTTGTGAAAAGTTGATTATATATCCACATACGTGAATATGAATGATTTTAGGGAGTGTATAATAAGACACATATATTTCATATTTTGAAAAATCTGGATATATATATATATATATATATATATATATATATACACACAGAAACACACTCACAGACATTAAAAAGTAGCAATATATATGCCAATCGAAATTCAAAATGAAATATATATCCTTCACATATCCAAAAAAATACATTTTACTGAAAATGGATTTATGTATAATGTTGTTCAACTAGGAGGCTCACCCATAGGTTGAAATTTCAGTTCCAAAAGGGTTTAGGAGGAGTGATCTCTTCTCACAATTTGTATCTGCCAAGTCAGCCACCTCAGAAGAAAGTCTGTGTGATACCAGGTAGTATTCTATATGAGCATATAAAAATACATGTGCTGAATAGGTGACAGAGAAAGGGGAGAGGAATTCACATATTTGTTAATGTTAAAAACACATGGAGAAATATTTCAATAAACATTGACTATATTTATAACTCCAACCCCATATAATGCAAAAGGGAAGTCCAAGTATACACCATGCCTTCTCTGAACTGTTTGTATTTCCATTCTGTTAGGGTTACTATTCTCCATCATATTAGGATTAGTAGTCAGAGTCTAGTAGGTTATGGATTAGTGTCAGAGATTCAGTATTTCGAATAGAAAATAGGAAAATAAACCCATTGTGTTTGCAAATATGTGTGATACAAATATCTTCCCACTCTCATTCAGAACAATGCCTTGACATTACCTTCTCCCCTAATAAGACACAATTAGAGGAGAAGAGTTAGAAAATCTGTGAATACATATCTGGAATGGAATATTCTCAGTGTTCACAAGCTTGGAGGTGGTAGAGGAGTTTCCAAAAGTAAGGGACAGGGTAAACACTCCACAAACATGGAGCTCTGCAGGCCTAAAGACATATTGAGAAACTGCCTCTGAGTTTGGGCACTTAAAATGTATGTTGTGGTCCGAAGCTTTAGCTTCCTCTATAGTGAGAGCATCAAAACTGTTCTGCATCTATGTGACCTGGGGGACATGGTATCTTATTTTCCAATGAACATGAGGCAGCAGTGCTGAATTCTCACTTTGTAGGTAAACTGTGGCAACTGGAGTCTAAGGGTCTCTCTGTGTGGACTGTGAAGCTAATTGATCATGCTCTACTTTTCTTAGAAGAGCACTGGGAGTTTGTTATTTGCTTCACAAATACAAGGAGTTCAACTTGGTCAGAGTGCTGGAGGGAGTTCTGTCACATGTGGTGCCTCAGGGTCTGCAGGAGAATGCACCAGTCAGGCTTCTATTTCACATAGTTTGACCCCTTGACCATAGCATCCTGATTCTGAACATTGCCCTGAAACCTCTCCATATAACAAGATGCCTTTACATATAAGGGTCTGCTTGCTGCACCATGTCAGTTACAAGCCATTTGGAAGCCAATGGCAGATCTACATGGCCCCAACACAGATGTTTTATCACACACCTGCCCACCACTGTTCTAGGCCCACTACTCAGAAGGCTCCAACTTACTGGCATCTCTGTTCTACACCATTTTTAAGAAACGCAGTCAATCAAGGCACTGTCTGGTATACTCATGATCAGCAACTGGACATCAAAAAGTTCTCCAGTGCCACCTGGTCATGAAAATTTCAAAAATTCCATGGTATTTCTCTAGCCATTTTTCAAGGATGAAGTTGGAGGCACTATGATTTTCAATTCACTCAGGAACCATTAAATGTTGAGGAAGCTCATTTCAATGAAAGCTCTGGAGAACACTCACAGGCAAGGCTTCCCAAAGGGTCGCCAAAAGGTCACATGAAGCCAGGCCCATTGAGGTCTGCAATGTGAGATCATGTGTGTTTTGCCTCTCAACTATGGCTGCCAAGTCTTTCAGAATAAAATCATGTGATATTCTGGCTGAGATTCCTCGTGCCTTGTGGAAAGCCTTTCTGGGCACAGATCTCAGTTTCAAAGGGCGACTGTCATTCATGGCCTCCTAAAATCCCAACACAACTCATGGCAATAATTCTCTGAGGTCAGTTCCAGAACTCAGTCTCTAAGGGGAATCACACCAGAGTTCAAGACCAGGTGGAGCCAGTCATCTTTTTCAACCGCCACACAAACTTCCAAAATTAAAACCCAAACACTCCCACAAGGCCCTCATCTTCTTCCATATAGATACTCATTATAAACTCTGGCTGGAGGTTTCCATGAGGGATGCAGAACAAGATAGTGTCCAAAGTTAGCTCCCTTGCCCCTCATTTGCCTAAAGTCGGGGTGGCCTGAACACCTTCCTGTGAACCTGGAGTGATCAAATAGTGTGCCGTTAATACTGCTCTGCTTCTCCAATTTGAGGACGACTGACTGTGGGGTTTAGATTCTTTATGTGAATTGGAAGCATGAGAAAATGCAAGCACCTTTGGGCTTGCCTCTCCTTGGCTTTGAAGAATGCATTTGACCCAAAGAATCCCTCTTCTCACTTGATGGAGGTCAGGAACCTTACAGAGGAAGGCAAGAGACTTCATCCGCAATGACTGCTCTTTTGATCATTTTGGTTTTGGATGAACACATGGGATCCATCAGGTGCTGAGAATCTAACCACAGCCTCACACAGGGCCAAGAGGCTGTTTCAGACAAATCCATTTCCAAAGCAATTAAGCAAAGAGCTACAGGTGATGTCCATTCATTTCCATTTGAAAACATTTTTCTTCAGGCTTCACAAAGAATTGGCCTGTGGTAAATACCTTCCTGATATTCAGGGCAACAGAACAATAGGTAAGCAAAAAGCCCAAATCAGGGTTTCTCCACTGAGACTTTCCTGGTCACACTAGCTACCCACTACATGGCCATATAACAGAGCTTTTAGGTGGTAAATATCTTGGACACAAAACCATGAAGCTATTCTGCAGAGTGTCCAGAATTCAGAAAGAAAACAGAAACTTATGAAGATATCAGTTGTTGCCCTTTGATAACAAAAGCCACAGTCCATTTATAAATTGGGCAAGATGAATGCTGGGAAGCTTTCTACTAGACAGGACACATCCTTTGATGCATTCTTATTTCTAATGTCTACAACCACGGACACAGTGGGATACACAGACATAGAAGCACTCGCATTGCAAAACGACTAACTAGAAACAGTCCACGCCAATCCAAACAAACAGTCTTTCCTACCTATTCTCAGAACATGAGACAAGACCATGAACATACACCCACACCCACAAAGGCACCACCTTTGCTCCAAGTAGTTCTGTGATTACCCAGAGTGTCCTCTGAATGGTGGGCCATACTATATTCCCCCCAAATGGCCTGTCCTGTCTCAAATCTGGTCTCCTTGGCCAATTCTGTGAAGTTGTCATTAGCCATGGGTGAGCCACTACCTGCTTTCTCAGGAAAGGCCCCTCTTCAGAGCTTTTCTGGCATTTGAACATCCTCACATCTGTAGGCACTAAGAAAGACTGACTCTGTCCTTGGTAAATTGAAGCAAGTGAGACCACTGGACCTGGGACTGCGACTGGCTCTGGGTGCCATTCTTCCTGGATCCCAAGTTCAAAGAGTTCCATCACAAAGGAAGTGAGGTGAGGTCACTTCCTTCAGAAACTGAATGAGGTCACTGCTTTGGCAACAACTTTGTCCAAATAGTTACTTCTAAGGGCCCATGAGATGGAGGCTGTTCCTACTTCCTGTAACACTTTCAAAAGTTAGAATGGTATATCAACCATAGGCACCTGGGAACACCTCTTCACACAGGCCTGGTTTGGTCTATCTTCTCTACATTAAGTTGATAGAGGTTGATACAGACACATCCCTTCATCCTCACCAGGTTGTTTGCCATGGAAGATGACTTTTGCTCTCTCGGGAACTTCACAGCTGCCTACATCTTCTCCAGGGATTATTTCTACATGGACCTTTGATGTTCTCAGCAGGTGGAAGATTCCCTACATTCCGGTATTTAAAGAGAAACTCTGTTCCTCCTCTTCTGTAAAGTTAGATTGAGGTAACAGTGTATATTTAGGGTTAATAACATGTTCGATTTGGGTTAGGAATCTCTCTGCCGGATGAATAATGGTATTGGGAACCTGTGATATTTACAAGAATATATAGGTGAAATATAAGTATGAAAACAGAAATGTAGGTAAGATATGAAGCCAGAAGGGCATTGGGCCCTTGAGTGGGATACTTAGGTTTGAATTATGTTCTGCACATGTGTCTCAGATTAATTGATATAAAATGGCATAGGACCTTTTACCTTGAATGATTGATTGTTGAAGAGAACATCGAGTTAAAAAGTGATAGTCAGTAGGATTAGTAAGATAGTCAGTAGGTTTATAAAGAAGAGTGAGTATAGGATTTGGACCAAAAGTTCTTTAGCAATAGAGTTTCGGGTAGAGAGTGAATGTAAATGTCAGCATATGTGAAGTATGAGTCACAATGATGAACTAGGGAAAATATGTAGGAAAGCAGATATCAATAGAGATATTAGGAAATCAGGCACAGTGTAAAGTGAGTGATAGAATTAGACATTTCCAACAGGCTTGAGGTTGAATATATAATCTTAGGAAGAAACAAATATGTAGTCATCAATAGGATTGACATTTGAGAGCATTAGGTAACCAGGACATGGTTGTTTTTGGTAATCCATGCTCACTTTCCATTTAGGCTTTGATACAATCATGAGTTTGACCTTTGCTTTTTGTGTCCAGAATATTACTGTGATAAAATGTATATATAGATAAGGTGACATCAGTATTTCTTCCACCATTTCTGGGAGCAATATTTTGAAGAGGTACAAATTAGTAATGGGGGGACAAATAGGTGTACACTGTGTTTATGAATATAGAGATAATGCATTAATAGACCATACAGTGAATAAATAACATAACTGGTTCCAACTTTAAATAATGGATTGAATTGAAATGTGAAAATATACAGGAAATTTTATATTGATATGCATACATTCATTCCAACCAGTTTTACATCTAATGGTAATATTAATGTTATAGTTTATCATGAAGAGTGTGTGAGTTTAGCTTCAAAATTGATTATGGAAATCGAAAATAATGTGTTTGGAAAGAAGTCTCATGAAAAGACCAGTCAAGTAACATGGAAGAATTCATGTGTTCTGAAGCAGGAAGTGAAACAAATTCTTATTAATTTGCTAACTTGTGGATGAAATATATGTCCTATGATGTGCAAAAACTGAAGAAATACTAATGTACCAGTGTTGAATTAAAATAAAGGTCAAAATAGACATTAAGTCCCATAGGAATCTACTTGCATTGATGTTAAACTGGGTCTGTTACTGTAGAAATATTAGGATTTGTAAGCACCATTGATTGAAGTTAGTTCTCATACTGGGAAACAAATATGTATTTCAGGTAGATGAATATTTCTGAGAATAATCTTGTGAAAAGTTGATTATAAATCCACATACATGAACATGAATGAATTGATGGAGTGTATATAAGAGACATATATTTCATATTTTATAAAATCTGGAGAGTGTGTGTGTGTGTGTGTGTGTATATATATATATATATATATATATATATATATATATATATACAGAAAAACACAAAAATACATTAAAAAGTATCAATATATATGCCAAACGTAATTTATCAGTAATATATATCATCCACAGATGAAAATATATTTATTTTACTGAACATGGATTTATGTATAAATTGTTCTACTGGGAAGCTCACCCATAGTTTTAATTTTCAGTTCCAC
Source organism: Callospermophilus lateralis (assembly GCF_048772815.1). Classification (NCBI taxonomy): domain Eukaryota; kingdom Metazoa; phylum Chordata; class Mammalia; order Rodentia; family Sciuridae; genus Callospermophilus; species Callospermophilus lateralis. The sequence continues at coordinate 1,545,283 of NW_027510595.1, read as the reverse complement.
CAGCGTTTACGAGATCTCTTCTCACAACTTGTTTCTGCCCAGTCAGCCAACTCAAAAAAATGTACGTGTGAGACCACGTAGGATTCTATATTTGCATATAAAAATACATGTGCTGAGTAGGCTACATAGAAAGGAAGACAGGAATTTACATATGTGTTAACATTAAAAACACATGGAGGACTATTTCAATTAAAAATTGAGTAGATTTAGAATACCTACCCTCTATCATGCAAAAAGGAAGTCCAACAATACACCATGCCTGCTGTAAACTGCTTGTATTTTCATTCTGTTTGGGTATTTTTCTCCATCATATTAGGATTAGTAGTCAGAGTCTAGTAGGGTATGAGTTAGTGTCAAGAATTCAGTATTTCAAATGGAAAATTGTAAAATGAATCAATGTGTATGCAAATGTGTGCTACACAAAAATTTTCCCACTCTCATTCAGAACAATGCCTTGACATTACCTTCACCCCAAGTAAGACACATTTAGAGGAGAAGAGTTAGACAATCTTTGAATGCATATCTGAAATGAAAAATGTTCAGGATTTCACAACCTTGGAGTTGGTAGAGGAGTTTCCAAAAGTAAGGGACAGTGTAAAATCTCCACAAACATGGAGATTTACCAGCCTAAAGACTTCTGGAGAAACTGCCTCTAGGTTGGGCACTTGAAATATATGTTGTTGTCAGGAGCTTTAGCTTCCTTTCTAGTGAGACAATCAAAGCTTGGTCTGCACATCTGTGACCTGGAGGACATGGTTTATAATTCTCCAATGAACATGAAGCAGCAGTGTTGATTTCTCTCTTTGTAGGTAAACTATGGCCACTGGGTCTAAGTGTCTCCCCATGTAGACTGCTAAGCCATTAGGTCATCCTCCACTTTTCAAAACGTTTCTTGATACTGCACTCGGAGTTTGGTATTTGCTTCATGAAATACAAGGAGTTCAACTGGGACAAAGGGCTGGAGGAAGTTCTTTCACGTGTGGTGGGTCAGGGTCTGCAGGAGAATGCACCAACAGGGCTTGTATACCACATAGGTTGCTCCCTTGACCATAGAAACCTGATTTTGAACATTGCCCTGAAACCTCTCTATATAACCAGATGTCTTTACATACAGGATCTGCTGGCTGCACCATGTCAGTCTCAAGCCATTTGGAAGCCAATGGCAGATCCACATGACCCCACCACAGATGTTTTATCACACACTTGCTCACCCCCGCTCTGGGCCCATTACTCAACAGGCTTCAAATGACTGGCATCTCTTTTCTACACCATTTTCATGAAAACCAGTCAATCAACACACTGTCTGGTACACTCATGATCAGCAACTGGACATCCAAATGTTCTCCAGTGCCACCTGGTCAAGGAAATTTCAAAAATTTCATGGTATTTATCTAGCCAATTTTCAAGGATGAAGTTGGAGACACTGTGGGTTTCAATTCATTCAGAAATTATTTAATGGTGAGGAAGCTCATTTCAATGAAAGCTCTGGAGAACTCTCACAGGCAAGGCTTCCCAAAGAGTGGCCAAAAGGTCACATGAAGCAAGGCCCATTGAGGTCTACAATTGAGGTCCATGTGTGTTTTGACTATCAAATATGTCTGACAAGTTTTTCAGAATAAAATTGTGTGATATCCTCCTGAGATTCCCAGTGCTCTGTGGAAAGCGACACTGGGCCTAGATCTCAGTTTCCAAGGGTAACTCTCATGCGTGGCCTCCTAAATCCCAACACAATTCATGGCAATATTTCTCTGAGGTAAGTTCCAGAACTCAGTCTCTAAGGGGAATGACACCATAGTTCAAGCCCATTTGGATCCAGTCATCTCTTCCAACCGCCACACGAATGACCACAATTAAAACCAAAACACTCCCACATGGCCCTCATCTTGTTAAATATAGACACTCATCATAAACTCTGGCTGGAGGTTTCCATGCGGGACGCATCCCAAGACAGTGTCCAAAATATTCTCCCTTGGCCCTCATTTGCCTAAAGTCAGGGTGGCCTGGACACCCTTCCTGTGAACCAGAAGTGATCAAATAGGCCTGCCGTTAATACTGCTCTGCTTCTCCAATTTGAGCACTATTGACTCTCAGGTATAGATTTTTTTATGTGATTTGGAGTCACGAGAAAACACAAGCACCTCTGCAGGACTTTGAAAAACTCATTTGACCAAAAGGATCCCTGTCTCACTTGATAGAGGTCAGGTACCTAACAGAGGAAGGCAAGAGACTCATCCACAATTACTGAATTTTTGCCATTATGGTTTTGATTGCACACATGGTATCTATCTTTAGATCCATCATGTGCTGAAAATTTAAGCCACAACCTCATACAGGGCTAGGAGGCTGATTCAAACACATCCCTTTCCAAAGCAAAGAACCACAAGTTATTCCCATTTATTTCCATTTTAAAACTGTTTTATTCAGGCTTCACAAAGGGGTGGCCTGAGGCAAAGACCTTCCTGACATTCAGGGCAACAGAACAATAGGTAAGCAAATGAACCAAAATATGGCTTCTTCACTGAGCATTTACTGGTCACAATTATGTCTGAGTTTTCTAAGATGTTCCCATTTCCTATAGCTATCAAGTACATGGCCATGTCACAGAGCTTGGGGGTGGTATGTATCTTGGACACAAAACTATGAGGCTATTCTGGAGAGTGGCCAGAATTCAGGAAGAAAACAGGAACTTAGGAAGTTAGTAGGTGTTGCCCATCCATAAGGAAAGCCACAGTCCATTCATCAACTAGGCCTGATGAATGCTGGAAAGTTTTCCACTAGACAGGACACATACATTGATACATTCTCTTTTCGAATGTCTACAACCATGGACAGAGTGGGATACACAGACATAGAAGCACTCGCCTAGTCAAACGACTTTCTAGAAACAGTCCACTCCAATCAAAACAACAGCCTTTCCTACCTATTCTCAGAACATGAGACAAAACCACAAACTCACACCCACACCCACAAAGGCACCTCCTTAACTCAAGTAGGTCTGTGACTATCCGGAGTGTCCTCTGAATAGTGGGCCATACTATGTTCCCCTAAAATGGCCTGTACTGTCTCAGATCTGGTCTCCTTGGCCAACTCTGTGAAGTTGTCAACAGCCAGCGGTGAACCACTACCTGCTTTCTCAGTAAAGGCCCCTCTTCAGAGCTCTTCAGGCATTTGGCAATCCTCATATCAGTAGGTACCAAGGAAGACTGACTCTGTCCTTGGTAAATCCAAACAAGTGAGACCACTGGGATTGGGACTTGGACTGGCACTTGGTGCCTGGCTTCCTGGATCCCAAATTCAGAGATTTCCATCACCAGGAAAGTGAGGTGAGGTCACTTCCTTCAGGAACTGAATGAGGTCACTGCCTTGGCAACCACTTTGTCCTACCAGATTCATCCAAGGTTCCCATGAGATGGAGGCTGCCACTACTTCCTGTGACACTTTCACAAGTTAGAATGGTATATCAACCATAGGCACCTGGGAACAGCTCTCCACACAGGCATGGTTTGATCAATCTTCTCTACATTAAGAAAGGAGAGGCTGATTCAGACACATCCCTTAATACTGACCAGGTTGTTTGTCATGGAAGATGACTTTTGCTCTATTACGTCCTTCATAGCTGCCTGCAACTTCTCCAGGGTATCATTTCTGCTTGTACCTTTGATGTTCTCAGCAGGTGGAAGAGCCCCTACATTACTGTATTGTAAGACAAACTCTCTCCTGGCTCTTCTGTACAGTTAGTTTGAGGGTACAGTGTATGGTTAGAGTAATAACAGGTTTGATTTAGGTTAGAAATCATACTGAGGAATGAACAATGGTATTGGGAACTCGCGATATTTACAAGAATATATAGGTGAAATATAAGTATGAAAACAGAAATCTAGATAAGGTTTGAATCCAAGAAGGGCATTGGGCTGTTGATTGGGATACTTAGCTTTGAATTATATTCTGCACAGATGTCTCAGATAAATTGATATACAATGGCATAGGACCTTGTACCTTGGATGATTGATTGTCAAAGAGAATTTCCAGTCAAAAAGGGATAGTCGGTAGGATTAGGAAGATAGTTGGTAGATATAGAAAAAAGAGTGAGTATAGGATTTCGAACAAAAGTTCTGTAGCAATAGGGTTTCGGATAGAGAGTGAATGTAAATTTCAGCACATGTATAGAGTCAGTCACAATGATGAACTCAGGAAAATATGTATGAAAGCAGATATCAATGGAGACATTAGGAAATCAGGAAAAGCATAAAGTGAGGGTTAGTATTAGTCATTTTCAACAGGGTTGAGGTTGAATATATAATCTTAGAAAGCAACAAATATGTAGTCACCAATAGGATTGATTTGCGAGCATTAAGCAACCTGGAAATGGATGTTTTTAGAAATCCATGCTCACTTTCCATTTAGGATTTGGTGAAAGGTTAATAAGATAGGTACTTGTCACTTCCTGTTTTTCTGTATGCTTAACAAAACACTGTTGAAACCTTGAGGACTGTTTGCTAATTTTTTTCCCAGAATGTGCTGTCCCCGACTGCCAAACAGAGAATGTACACCCTCACCTGTTTGCATGCAAACCGCCCACTCGCCCTGACCCATCAATAAGCTTCCCTCCCTGCCCTCTTCAAGAAAAGTATATAAGCTCTGCTTAAGCTGTTCTCATTGCTCTCTGCTCTATTCAAGTGAGCACTGAGCCCCAGATTGCTAGACTCCCAATAAACCCAGGGTAACTTTTGATGTGGAGGGGACCCCAGTAAACTTTGAAGTGGATACAGGGGCAGTATACTTAGTCCTTAAGGCCCCACTGGGCCCTCTATCAAATAAAAGCTCTCTAGTTCAAAGTGCTAACACCAGTAAATATGGGAATTAGACAACTAAGAAAACCATGGACATGAGGAAAGGAAAAATCCATCACTCCTTCCTAATAATCCCAGAATGCCTGGCCCCATTGATGGGCAGAGATCTGCTCACCAAGCTCCGGGCCAAAATGACTTTTAACCATGAAGGCCCCAAAATGATATTTCTAAATCCTTTAGTATAAACTCCTATATTCACGGCTTTAAATATGTCAGTAGAAGATGAACAGCAACTCTTCACACCCCCCAAGACTGATCAAACAGGCAAGCTACCCCAGAAATGGATAACAGATTACCCAGATGCCTGGAAAAAAACTGCTGGGGTAGGACTAGGCATGAAACAACCTCCAAAAACAGTGGAGTTCAAAACCTCAGCCTCCCCAATCAATGTCAAAAAATATCCTCTGAGCAAAAAAGCTAAAGATGGGATAAGGCCCCATATTCAGAAATATCTGGCCTTAGGGTCCTAAGGCCTTGTCAATCATCCTAAAACACTCCCCCGCTACCAGTATAAAAAGCCAGGAGCCGGGGACTATCCCCCATTAAAGACATAAGAGAGACCTACAACAGAGTGTAGGACATTCACCCCAGTGTACCTAATCCGTACAATCTGCTTATCACTCTGAACCCTGAGAGGAAATGGTATACTGTTCTGGACTTAAAAGATGCTTTCTTTTGCTTGCCTCTGCATAAATATAGTCAGTTGCTGTTTGCTTGCTAGTGGGTAGACCCAGAAACTGGAACGTGTGGTCAACTAATTTGGACTAGACTCCACAAAATGGTTGAAAAACTCCCCCACTCTCTTTGATGAAGCCCTCCAAAGAGATCTCAACAGCTTCAGAACTACGCACCCCGAAGTCACCCAGCTTCAATACGTGGATGACCTGCTACTGGCACCCAACACCAAGGATATCTGTGAATCTGGGACCCAAGCAGTATTATGTGAGCTTCCTCAACTCGGGTATAGAGCTTCTTCCTAAAAGGCCCAAATTTGCCAGCAAGAAGTAATCTTCCTGGGCTATTCCTTTAGGGGCAGTAAACGATGGCTCACTGAGCCCAGAAATCAAACGGTTGTGCAGAAACCACCCCCATCTAACAGCAGACAACACAGAGAGTTTCTTGGGACTGCTGGGTTTTGCAGGTTAAGGATTCCTGTGTTTGGGTCCTTAACTTCTCATTTACACCCGCTGTTAAAGGGAGATGCCCAATTCTAATGGACCCCTGAGATCCAGCAAGCTTTTGATAACATCTAAGGACACTGACACTGTACTCCTCAACTTCACTGAGCAAAGCCTGAAATTTCAGAAAGCCCTACACTACGTTAAAAATGTACATCAGTTCACTCACCTTGGTTCAAAGAAATTGCAGGCATTCCTGAAGGATCAAGAACAGAGTTTCCCACTAACTGACTCACAGTGAAAGGAAATAACTGAACAGGTAAAAAAAAGCCTGTCGGGTCTGTCAATAGGTTAATGCTTACACTTCCAAGCTTCCTGCAGGAAAGCACCTACGAGGAACCAGACCAGGACAATTCTGGGAAGTGGACTTTACTGAAATTAAGCAAGCATGGTATGGACTTAAATATCTCCTACTCTTTGTAGATATATTTCAGGATGGATTGAAGCCTCCCCCCCGCCAAAAAAAAAAGGCGCAAATGGTGGTCAAGAAGATCCTGAAAGATATTTTTCCAAGGTACGGCCTGCCTAAGGTAATAGGGTCTGATAATGGACCAGCGTTCATGGCCCAGGTAACTCAGGGGTTAGCCAGGACCCTGGGGATTAATTGGAAGTTACATTGTGCTTATAGACCCCAGAGTTCAGGACAGGTAAAAAAATTAAATAGAACCATTAAAGAGACCTAAACGGAATTAAGCTTAAAGAGTAGCATAAAAGATTGGACTATGCTCCTGCCTTATGCACTATTTCATGCAAGAAATACTCCCTCTGTTTCTTTGTGTAACCTCACCCCCTATGAAATTCTCTATGGGGCCCCATCTCCAGTAAGGGACCTAACCCTAACTCAAAGATCTAACGATCCCTTCCACACCACCTTGCTTGACAGACTTAAAGTTCTGGAAGGAACTCAGCAATACCTGTGGAAACAGCTGGCCACTGCCTACCAACCTGCTGAAGAGGGTACTCCACATCTATATCAAGTAAGAGACTTTGTCTACATAAGACAACATCAGGTGTCATCCCTGGAACCCGGCTGGACAGGACCATACCAGGTGCTAATTATAACACCTACAGTGCTAAAGTTAGACGGAATCACTTCCTGGTTCCTAATTCTCATCTCAAGCCTGTGCCCTGTCCAGAATCTGGCTGAAAAATGGAAAAGACTGGTAACATTTTCAAATTGTATATTCGCCATGTGAATAAGACTATAGACTCTCCAATTGGTCACCAGTAGTCCTAACCCTCATCAACGCGTTCAGCAGCGATGGCTGATCACAAATCCTACTAGACAAGAAGTATGGTCTATCGCACATACAGCCCACTTAGGGACCTGGTGGCCATCTCTCCACCAAGAAATTTGTCAGCTGGCTATACGTCTTTCCTATTGGGAAATCCCTGATGAAGAGGATCCCCAAAAATTCCATTAAATACTTTCCATACAATAGATAATGGAAACAAACATTATGGATGTAGGGACACGCGAGCCAGATGCAGGTTGGCTAGCCTAGATTACTATGTTTGCCTGGCGGACTACCAAAGCCAAAAACAGCCACGACTGTGTGGGGGAAAAGCCAACTTCTTCTGTAAATAATGGGGATGTGAGTATACAGGGGCTACCTGGTGGAAGCAAAACTCCTCATCAAATTCAGTACACAGCATTGGCCATATTACCAGTTAGATAACAAAAACCGATGGCCACCAGAAGGGTCTCTAGATCCTCAAATTTTGCGTGACCTTTTCAACTTCGACAAGTGCTCAAAAGTGTGGAAGGAAATTCCCCTACGTGTAGGCCTTTTCCCTCCTATGCTCAAATCCTGAACTATGCTTCTCCAATAGATACTCACCCGCAGCCTTCTGCCCCAGACTCTCTGCTGTCACTCCCACATCAGCAACCTGATTTCTCAGCTCCAGTTACTAGATCAAAAACCCAAATTTCCGTCGGTTCTCAGACCATTGCCCCTTGCTGAGCTTGCAGGTACTTAGGTACCCTTCCACCCACTCACTCCTCTCTCCTCCTGTCAGTGCCCACACCGGGTCCCACCAGGTCCTCTTACCAGCTAACCCAAAGCTCAAACCAGCTAAGGAGTGCCCTCAGACGCCTATCAAAGATGTAATTAAAATGGCCTTTAAAGTTGCTTTGTCATCACTGAAAACAGGTTACTAAGAATTTAAAGTCCCTCACAGGCTTTTTGGGATACTCACTCCCGTCTTCCCCTCTGCTCTACCTGTTCTACTGCTCAAGTTTTGTTGCCAGGAAAATCCCAAACCCCTTTCCCATAATTCTTTTATATCTCTTTTTTCTCATCCTCAGATCCACGGAGCTGCTCTCATCCCCTGCCTTCCCTGTCTTCCCCTCTGTACCAGGCCCACAGAAAAGTCTTAAATGACCTTCTCCAGAAGTCTTCACCATGGCTGACTTTAAGCCTTTCAGCAACACAGTTCCTATAAAAGAGTTCAATGTAGATAAACTTCCTCTATTCGTGTTGCTCTGTTCTACTTGGCCACTGGCTGGAAAAATCAGCACTCCTAAGCTAGACACCCCCTTAGTAGTTTTTAACAAAATATATGAAGAAGGCCTCTGCCCTAGAGCTGGGGCTTCATAGAGATGGCTACATTTCTAAGATATAGAAGTTACCAACTGGGCTCCATGGTAACAGCTGGCAGGGAGGAAAAGAAAAAAAAGAAGAAAAAAGCTCTCCCCCTCCCAGGTGTCCTTAAGAAGTTAACTTTCCCAGAACAGAGGAAAAAAAAACAGAAACAAAAACTGCTTTTTGTGAACTTCTGCAGACTGTGAACTTCTGAGCCCCTTCCCTTACATGCTGGGTACAAAATTCTGAAACAACCTAAACTTTGGGTTCAGGGATTAATTGATTACAACAGAAGCAATGCCCTCTAAATCCGGATGCAACCAAATAAGACTGTTTCCCTGTCTTCTGTGCTATCTTAGGTACCTAGCCTTGTCCATCTCTACAGCAGTACAATTCTATACACTTAAACATTGTTTATGTTTTCATAAAATGGTCAACAGATGTGATTAATTATGTAATGGTGCAGATGTTTTCCAGAGTGCTCTATCATGACACAGGTACATTTAAATATCAAATAGGGGGGCAAACAACCCGGTTCTGCCAGGAACCTGTATCCCTCACTTTAGTCATCCTATTATGAATAGGAGTTGCTGCAGGGGTGGGCACAGGAACCACTGCCCTGGTCCATGGGACACAACAAATGACCCAATTAGAAGCAGTAATAGACCAAAACTTAAAGATATTAAAAACCTCCTTCACAGCTTTACACGAATCTTTAACCTCTCTCTCTGAAGTTATTTTACAGAACAGTCGAGGGTTGGACCTCCTCTTCATGAGAGAAGGGGCCTTCGTCCTGCATTGAGGGAAGAATGTTGTTTTTATGCCGACCATACTGGAGTTGTAAAAGAATCTATGATTAAATTAAGAAGATGCCTTGAAGAGCATCAACAAGAGAGAGAGGCCCAAAAAAGGTGGTTTGAGTCTTGGTTCACAAAGCCCCCTCATTAACTACGTTTTCATCAGCCCTGGCCGGTCCATTAATAATCCTCATATTATTGGTAATTGTAGGACCCTGTTTGATCAACCGTGTAGTTTCCTTTCTCCATGCTCAAATTGGACAAGTTAAACTTATGGTAATCAGAAAACAATATACCACACTAGTAAACATAAAATGTGACACCCCCAATGATCATTTTTATGATTAAAAGTAACCAAAAGAAGAAGTGGGGAATGAAAGGTTAATAAAATAGGTACTTGTCACTTCCAGTTTTTCGGTATGCTTAACAAAACACTGTTGATGTCTTGAGAACTGTTTGCTAATCTAGTTCCCTGAAAGTGCTGTACCCAACTGCAAAACTGCAGAATGTACTTCCTCACCCATTTGGACGCAAACCGCCCACTCGCCCTGACCCATCAATAAACTTTCCTATCTGCCCTCTCCAAGGAAAGTATATAAGCTCTGCTTAAGCTGTTCTCAGGACTCTGTGCTCTATTCAAGGGAGCTCTGACCCCAGCATGCTGGACCCCCATAAATCCTTGGCTGTTGCATGAGACAGTCTCTGGTAGTCTCTTCCTCCGACACTCGCCTGACCTTTACATTGGTAAAATAATAAGTGTCATCTTTGCTTTTTGTGTCCAGAATATTACTGTGATAAAATGTATATGTAGATAAGGTGACGTGAGTATTTCTTCCACCATTTCTGGGAGCAATATTTTGAAGATGTATAAAT